>NW_027101721.1:300000-570277 GCF_035609145.1 Eleutherodactylus coqui
GTCAGAATGGGGGAAAGGGCATTGTGATGTCACAATGCAGAAAACGGCATTGTGATGTCACAATGGGGGAAATGGCATTGTGATGTCACAATGGGGGAAATGGCATTGTGATATCACAATGGGGGAAATGGCATTGTGATGTCACAATGGGGAAATGGCATTGTGATGTCACAATGGGTGAAATGGCATTGTGATGTCACAATGGGGGAAAGAGCATTGTGATGTCACAATAGGGAAAACGGCATTGTAATGTCACAATGGGGGAAATGGCATTGTGATGTCACAATGGGGGAAAGGGCATTGTGATGTCACAATGTGGAAAACGGCATTGTGATGTCACAATGGGGGAAAGGGCATTGCGATGTCACAATGGGGAAACTGCATTGTGATGTCACAATGGGGGAAAGGGCATTGTGATGTCACAATGGGGAAAACGGCATTGTAATGTCACAATGGGGGAAATGGAATTGTGATGTCACAATGGGAAAAACAGCATTGTGATGTCACAATGGGGGAAACGGCATTGTGATATCACAATGGCGAAAGGGCATTGTGATGTCACAATGGAGGAAATGGCATTGTGATGTCACAATAGGGAAAACGGCATTGCGATGTCACAATGGGGGAAAGGGCATTGTGATGTCACAATGTGGTAAACTGCATTGTGATGTCACAATGGGGGAAACGGCATTGTGATGTCACAATGGGGGAAATGGCATTGTGATGTCACAATGGGGGAAATGGCATTGTGATGTCACAATGGGGGAAATGGCATTGTGATGTCACAATTGGGGAAATGGCATTGTGATGTCACAATGGGGGAAACGGCATTGTGATGTCACAATGGGGGAAATGGCATTGTGATGTCACAATGAGGGAAAGGGCATTGTGATGTCACAATGGGGTAAACTGCATTGTGATGTCACAATGGGGTAAACTGCATTGTGATGTCACAATGGGGGAAAGGGCATTGTGATGTCACAATGCGGAAAATGGCATTGTGATGTCAATGGGGGAAACTGCATTGTGATGTCACAATGGGGAAAACTGCATTGTGATGTCACAATGGGGGAAAAGGCATTGTGATGTCACAATGTGGGAAATGGCATTGTGATGTCACAATAGGGAAAACAGCATTGTGATGTCACAATGGGGGAAAGGGCATTCTGATGTCACAATGTGGTTAACTGCATTGTGATGTCACAATGGGGGAAATGGCATTGTGATGTCACAATGGGGGAAATGGCATTGTGATGTCACAATGGGGAAAGGGCATTGTGATGTCACAATGGAGGAAATGGCATTGTGATGTCACAATAGGGAAACGGCATTGTGATGTCACAATGGGGGAAAGGGCATTGTGATGTCACAATGGGGTAAACTGCATTCTGATGTCACAATGGGGGAAAGGGCATTGTGATGTCACAATAGGGAAACGGCATTGTGATGTCACAATGGGGGAAAGGGCATTGTGATGTCACAGTAGGGAAAACGGCATTGTGATGTCACAATGGGGGAAAGGGCATTGTGATGTCACAATGGGGTAAACTGCATTGTGATGTCACAATGGGGGAAACGGCATTGTGATGTCACAATGGGGGAAAGGGCATTGTGATGTCACAATGGGGTAAACTGCATTGTGATGTCACAATGGGGGAAACGGCATTGTGATGTCACAATGGGGGAAATGGCATTGTGATGTCACAATGGGGGAAAGGGCATTGTGATGTCACAATAGGGAAAACGGCATTGTGATGTCACAATGGGGGAAATGGCATTGTGATGTCACACTGGGGGAAATGGCATTGTGATGTCACAATGGGGTAAACTGCATTGTGTTGTCACAATGGGGCAATGGCATTGTGATGTCACAATGGGGGAAACGGCATTGTGATGTCACAATGGGGGAAAGGGCATTGTGATGTCACAATGGGGGAAAGCACATTGTGATGTCACAATGGGGAAAACTGCATTGTGATGTCACAATGGGGGAGAGGGCATTGTGATGTCACAATGGGGGAAAGGGCATTATGATGTCACAATGGGGGAAAGGACATTGTGATGTCACAATGGGGGAAACGGCATTGTGATGTCCCAATGGGGAAACAGCATTGTGATGTCACAATGGGGGAAAGGGCATTGTGATGTCACAATGGGGTAAACTGCATTGTGATGTCACAATGGGGGAAATGGCATTGTGATGTCACAATGGGGGAAATGGCATTGTGATGTCACACTGGGGGAAATGGCATTGTGATGTCACAATGGGGAAAAGGGCATTGTGATGTCACAATGGGAAAAAAACGGCATTGTGATGTCACAATGGGGGAAAGGGCATTGTGATGTCACAATGGGGTAAACTGCATTGTGATGTCACAATGGGGGAAACGGCATTGTGATGTCACAATGGGGGAAAGGGCATTGTGATGTCACAATAGGGAAAACGGCATTGTGATGTCACAATGGGGGAAATGGCATTGTGATGTCACAATGGGGGAAAGGGCATTGTGATGTCACAATGGGGAAAATGGCATTGTGATGTCACAATGGGGGAAAGGGCATTGCGATGTCACAATGGGGAAAACTGCATTGTGATGTCAGAATGGGGGAAAGGGCATTGTGATGTCACAATGCAGAAAACGGCATTGTGATGTCACAATGGGGGAAATGGCATTGTGATGTCACAATGGGGGAAATGGCATTGTGATATCACAATGGGGGAAATGGCATTGTGATGTCACAATGGGGGAAATGGCATTGTGATGTCACAATGGGTGAAATGGCATTGTGATGTCACAATGGGGGAAAGAGCATTGTGATGTCACAATAGGGAAAACGGCATTGTAATGTCACAATGGGGGAAATGGCATTGTGATGTCACAATGGGGGAAAGGGCATTGTGATGTCAGAATGTGGAAAACGGCATTGTGATGTCACAATGGGGGAAAGGGCATTGTGATGTCACAATGGGGAAAACTGCATTGTGATGTCACAATGGGGGAAAGGGCATTGTGATGTCACAATGCGGAAAACGGCATTGTAATGTCACAATGGGGGAAATGGAATTGTGATGTCACAATGGGAAAAACAGCATTGTGATGTCACAATGGGGGAAACGGCATTGTGATATCACAATGGGGAAAGGGCATTGTGATGTCACAATGGAGGAAATGGCATTGTGATGTCACAATAGGGAAAACGGCATTGTGATGTCACAATGGGGGAAAGGGCATTGTGATGTCACAATGTGGCAAACTGCATTGTGATGTCACAATGGGGGAAACGGCATTGTGATGTCACAATGGGGGAAATGGCATTGTGATGTCACAATGGGGGAAATGGCATTGTGATGTCACAATGGGGGAAATGGCATTGTGATGTCACAATGGGGGAAATGGCATTGTGATGTCACAATGGGGGAAACGGCATTGTGATGTCACAATGGGGGAAACGGCATTGTGATGTCACAATGGGGGAAATGGCATTGTGATGTCACAATGGGGGAAAGGGCATTGTGATGTCACAATGGGGTAAACTGCATTGTGATGTCACAATGGGGGAAAGGGCATTGTGATGTCACAATGGGGTAAACTGCATTGTGATGTCACAATGGGGGAAATGGCATTGTGATGTCACAATGGGGGAAATGGCATTGTGATGTCACACTGGGGGAAATGGCATTGTGATGTCACAATGGGGAAAAGGGCAACGGCATTGTGATGTCACAATGGGGGAAAGGGCATTGTGATGTCACAATGGGGTAAACTGCATTCTGATGTCACAATGGGGGAAATGGCATTGTGATGTCACAATGGGGGAAATGGCATTGTGATGTCACAATGGGGAAAGGGCATTGTGATGTCACAGTAGGGAAAACGGCATTGTGATGTCACAATGGGGGAAAGGGCATTGTGATGTCACCATGGGGTAAACTGCATTGTGATGTCACAATGGGGGAAACGGCATTGTGATGTCACAATGGGGGAAAGGGCATTGTGATGTCACAATGGGGGAAAGGGCATTGTGATGTCACAATAGGGAAAACGGCATTGTGATATCACAATGGGGGAAATGGCATTGTGATGTCACAATGGGGGAAAGGGCATTGTGATGCCACAATGGGGAAAATGGCATTGTAATGTCACAATGGGGGAAAGGGCATTGCGATGTCACAATGGGGAAAACTGCATTGTGATGTCAGAATGGGGGAAAGGGCATTGTGATGTCACAATGCAGAAAACGGCATTGTGATGTCACAATGGGGGAAATGGCATTGTGATGTCACAATGGGGGAAATGGCATTGTGATATCACAATGGGGGAAATGGCATTGTGATGTCACAATGGGGAAATGGCATTGTGATGTCACAATGGGTGAAATGGCATTGTGATGTCACAATGGGGGAAAGAGCATTTTGATGTCACAATAGGGAAAACGGCATTGTAATGTCACAATGGGGAAAATGGCATTGTGATGTCACAATGGGGGAAATGGCATTGTGATGTCACAATGGGGGAAAGGGCATTGTGATGTCACAATGTGGAAAACGGCATTGTGATGTCACAATGGGGGAAAGGGCATTGCGATGTCACAAAGGGGAAAACTGCATTGTGATGTCACAATGGGGGAAAGGGCATTGTGATGTCACAATGGGGAAAACGGCATTGTAATGTCACAATGGGGGAAATGGAATTGTGATGTCACAATGGGAAAAACAGCATTGTGATGTCACAATGGGGGAAACGGCATTGTGATATCACAATGGGGAAAGGGCATTGTGATGTCACAATGGAGGAAATGGCATTGTGATGTCACAATAGGGAAAACGGCATTGCGATGTCACAATAAGGGAAAGGGGATTGTGATGTCACAATGTGGTAAACTGCATTGTGATGTCACAATGGGGGAAACGGCATTGTGATGTCACAATGGGGGAAATGGCATTGTGATGTCACAATGGGGGAAATGGCATTGTGATGTCACAATGGGGAAAATGGCATTGTGATGTCACAATGGGGGAAATGGCATTGTGATGTCACAATGGGGGAAATAGCATTGTGATGTCACAATGGGGGAAACGGCATTGTGATGTCACAATGGGGGAAATGGCATTGTGATGTCACAATGGGGGAAAGGGCATTGTGATGTCACAATGGGGTAAACTGCATTGTGATGTCACAATGGGGGAAAGGGCATTGTGATGTCACAATGCGGAAAACGGCATTGTGATGTCACAATGGGGGAAACTGCATTGTGATGTCACAATGGGGAAAACTGCATTGTGATGTCACAATGGGGGAAAAGGCATTGTGATGTCACAATGTGGGAAATGGCATTGTGATGTCACAATAGGGAAAACAGCATTGTGATGTCACAATGGGGGAAAGGGCATTCTGATGTCACAATGTGCTTAACTGCATTGTGATGTCACAATGGGGGAAATGGCATTGTGATGTCACAATGGGGGAAATGGCATTGTGATGTCACAATGGGGAAAGGGCATTGTGATGTCACAATGGAGGAAATGGCATTGTGATGTCACAATAGGGAAACGGCATTGTGATGTCACAATGGGGGAAAGGGCATTGTGATGTCACAATGGGGTAAACTGCATTCTGATGTCACAATGGGGGAAACGGCATTGTGATGTCACAATGGGGGAAACGGCATTGTGATGTCACAATGGGGGAAATGGCATTGTGATGTCACAATGGGGAAAGGGCATTGTGATGTCACAGTAGGGAAAACGGCATTGTGATGTCACAATGGGGGAAAGGGCATTGTGATGTCACAATGGGGTAAACTGCATTGTGATGTCACAATGGGGGAAACGGCATTGTGATGTCACAATGGGGGAAAGGGCATTGTGATGTCACAATGGGGTAAACTGCATTGTGATGTCACAATGGGGGAAACGGCATTGTGATGTCACAATGGGGGAAATGGCATTGTGATGTCACAATGGGGGAACGGGCATTGTGATGTCACAATAGGGAAAACGGCATTGTGATGTCACAATGGGGGAAATGGCATTGTGATGTCACACTGGGGGAAATGGCATTGTGATGTCACAATGGGGTAAACTGCATTGTGTTGTCACAATGGGGCAACGGCATTGTGATGTCACAATGGGGGAAATGGCATTGTGATGTCACAATGGGGGAAAGCACATTGTGATGTCACAATGGCGAAAACTGCATTGTGATGTCACAATGGGGGAGAGGGCATTGTGATGTCACAATGCGGAAAACGGCATAGTGATGTCACAATGGGGGAAAGTGCATTGTGATGTCACAATGGGGGAAAGTGCATTGTGATGTCACAATGGGGGAAATGGCATTGTGATGTCACAATGCGGAAAACGGCATTGTGATGTCACAATGGGGGAAAGGGCATTGTGATGTCACAATGGGGGAAAGGGCATTGTGATGTCACAATGGGGAAAACTGCATTGTGATGTCACAATGTGAGAAATGGCATTGTGATGTCACAATGGGGAATGGGCATTGTGATGTCACAATGGGGAATGGGCATTGTGATGTCACAATGGGGAATGGGCATTGTAATGTCACAATGGAGGAAATTGCATATTGATGTCACAAAAGGGAAAACGGCATTGTGATGTCACAATGGGGAAAGGGCATTGTGATGTCACAATGGGGTAAACTGCATTGTGATGTCACAATTGGGGAAATGGCATTGTGATGTCACAATGGGGGAAATGGCATTGTGATGTCACAATAGGGAAAACGGCATTGTGATGTCACAATGGGGGAAATGGCATTGTGATGTCACAATGGGGAAATGGCATTGTGATGTCACAATGGGGAAAGGGCATTGTGATGTCACAATGGAGGAAATGGCATTGTGATGTCACAATAGGGAAAACGGCATTGTGATGTCACAATGGGGGAAAGGGCATTGTGATGTCACAATGTGGTAAACTGCATTGTGATGTCACAATGGGGGAAATGGCATTGTGATGTCACAATGGGGGAAATGGCATTGTGATGTCACAATGGGGAAAACGGCATTGTAATGTCACAATGGGGGAAAGGGCATTGCGATGTCACAATGGGGAAAACTGCATTGTGATGTCACAATGGGGGAAACGGCATTGTGATGTCACAATGGGGGAAATGGCATTGTGATGTCACAATGTGGGAAAGGGCATTGTAATGTCACAATGGGGGAAAACGGCATTGTAATGTCACAATGGGGGAAATGGAATTGTGATGTCACAATGGGAAAAACAGCATTGTGATGTCACAATGGGGGAAACAGCATTGTGATATCACAATGGAGGAAATGGCATTGTGATGTCACAATGGGGGAAACGGCATTGTGATGTCACAATGGAGGAAATGGCATTGTGATATCACAATGGAGGAAATGGCATTGTGATGTCACAATGTGGGAAATGGCATTGTGATGTCACAATAGGGAAAACAGCATTGTGATGTCACAATGGGGGAAAGGGCATTGCGATGTCACAATGGGGAAAACTGCATTGTGATGTCACAATGGGGGAAACGGCATTGTGATGTCACAATGGGGGAAATGGCATTGTGATGTCACAATGTGGGAAAGGGCATTGTAATGTCACAATGGGGAAAACGGCATTGTAATGTCACAATGGGGGAAATGGAATTGTGATGTCACAATGGGAAAAACAGCATTGTGATGTCACAATGGGGGAAACGGCATTGTGATATCACAATGGAGGAAATGGCATTGTGATGTCACAATGGGGGAAACGGCATTGTGATATCACAATGGAGGAAATGGCATTGTGATGTCACAATGGGGGAAACGGCATTGTGATGTCACAATGGGGGAAACGGCATTGTGATATCACAATGGAGGAAATGGCATTGTGATGTCACAATGTGGGAAATGGCATTGTGATGTCACAATAGGGAAAACAGCATTGTGATGTCACAATGGGGGAAAGGGCATTGTGATGTCACAATGTGGTTAACTGCATTGTGATGTCACAATGGGGGAAATGGCATTGCGATGTCACAATGGGGGAAATGGCATTGTGATGTCACAATGGGGAAAGGGCATTGTGATGTCACAATGGAGGAAATGGCATTGTGATGTCACAATAGGGAAACGGCATTGTGATGTCACAATGGGGGAAAGGGCATTGTGATGTCACAATGGGGTAAACTGCATTCTGATGTCACAATGGGGGAAACGGCATTGTGATGTCACAATGGGGGAAATGGCATTGTGATGTCACAATGGGGAAAGGGCATTGTGATGTCACAGTAGGGAAAACGGCATTGTGATGTCACAATGGGGGAAAGGGCATTGTGATGTCACCATGGGGTAAACTGCATTGTGATGTCACAATGGGGGAAACGGCATTGTGATGTCACAATGGGGGAAATGGCATTGTGATGTCACAATGGGGAAAGGGCATTGTGATGTCACAGTAGGGAAAACGGCATTGTGATGTCACAATGGGGGAAAGGGCATTGTGATGTCACAATGGGGTAAACTGCATTGTGATGTCACAATGGGGGAAACGGCATTGTGATGTCACAATGGGGGAAACGGCATTGTGATGTCACAATGGGGGAAATGGCATTGTGATGTCACAATGGGGGAAATGGCATTGTGATGTCACACTGGGGGAAATGGCATTGTGATGTCACAATGGGGAAAAGAGCATTGTGATGTCACAATGGGGAAAACGGCATTGTGATGTCAACAATGGGGGAAATGGCATTGTGATGTCACAATGGGGGAAATGGCATTGTGATGTCACACTGGGGGAAATGGCATTGTGATGTCACAATGGGGAAAAGGGCATTGTGATGTCACAATGGGAAAAAAACGGCATTGTGATGTCACAATGGGGGAAAGGGCATTGTGATGTCACAATGGGGTAAACTGCATTGTGATGTCACAATGGGGGAAACGGCATTGTGATGTCACAATGGGGGAAAGGGCATTGTGATGTCACAATAGGGAAAACGGCATTGTGATGTCACAATGGGGGAAATGGCATTGTGATGTCACAATGGGGGAAAGGGCATTGTGATGTCACAATGGGGAAAATGGCATTGTGATGTCACAATGGGGGAAAGGGCATTGCGATGTCACAATGGGGAAAACTGCATTGTGATGTCAGAATGGGGGAAAGGGCATTGTGATGTCACAATGCAGAAAACGGCATTGTGATGTCACAATGGGGGAAATGGCATTGTGATGTCACAATGGGGGAAATGGCATTGTGATATCACAATGGGGGAAATGGCATTGTGATGTCACAATGGGGAAATGGCATTGTGATGTCACAATGGGTGAAATGGCATTGTGATGTCACAATGGGGGAAAGAGCATTTTGATGTCACAATAGGGAAAACGGCATTGTAATGTCACAATGGGGAAAATGGCATTGTGATGTCACAATGGGGGAAATGGCATTGTGATGTCACAATGGGGGAAAGGGCATTGTGATGTCACAATGTGGAAAACGGCATTGTGATGTCACAATCGGGGAAAGGGCATTGCGATGTCACAATGGGGAAAACTGCATTGTGATGTCACAATGGGGGAAAGGGCATTGTGATGTCACAATGGGGAAAACGGCATTGTAATGTCACAATGGGGGAAATGGAATTGTGATGTCACAATGGGAAAAACAGCATTGTGATGTCACAATGGGGGAAACGGCATTGTGATATCACAATGGGGAAAGGGCATTGTGATGTCACAATGGAGGAAATGGCATTGTGATGTCACAATAGGGAAAACGGCATTGCGATGTCACAATAAGGGAAAGGGGATTGTGATGTCACAATGTGGTAAACTGCATTGTGATGTCACAATGGGGGAAACGGCATTGTGATGTCACAATGGGGGAAATGGCATTGTGATGTCACAATGGGGGAAATGGCATTGTGATGTCACAATGGGGAAAATGGCATTGTGATGTCACAATGGGGGAAATGGCATTGTGATGTCACAATGGGGGAAATAGCATTGTGATGTCACAATGGGGGAAACGGCATTGTGATGTCACAATGGGGGAAATGGCATTGTGATGTCACAATGGGGGAAAGGGCATTGTGATGTCACAATGCGGAAAACGGCATTGTGATGTCACAATGGGGGAAACTGCATTGTGATGTCACAATGGGGAAAACTGCATTGTGATGTCACAATGGGGGAAAAGGCATTGTGATGTCACAATGTGGGAAATGGCATTGTGATGTCACAATAGGGAAAACAGCATTGTGATGTCACAATGGGGGAAAGGGCATTCTGATGTCACAATGTGGTTAACTGCATTGTGATGTCACAATGGGGGAAATGGCATTGTGATGTCACAATGGGGGAAATGGCATTGTGATGTCACAATGGGGAAAGGGCATTGTGATGTCACAATGGAGGAAATGGCATTGTGATGTCACAATAGGGAAACGGCATTGTGATGTCACAATGGGGGAAATGGCATTGTGATGTCACAATGGGGTAAACTGCATTCTGATGTCACAATGGGGGAAACGGCATTGTGATGTCACAATGGGGGAAATGGCATTGTGATGTCACAATGGGGAAAGGGCATTGTGATGTCACAGTAGGGAAAACGGCATTGTGATGTCACAATGGGGGAAAGGGCATTGTGATGTCACAATGGGGTAAACTGCATTGTGATGTCACAATGGGGGAAACGGCATTGTGATGTCACAATGGGGGAAAGGGCATTGTGATGTCACAATGGGGTAAACTGCATTGTGATGTCACAATGGGGGAAACGGCATTGTGATGTCACAATGGGGGAAATGGCATTGTGATGTCACAATGGGGGAACAGGCATTGTGATGTCACAATAGGGAAAACGGCATTGTGATGTCACAATGGGGGAAATGGCATTGTGATGTCACACTGGGGGAAATGGCATTGTGATGTCACAATGGGGTAAACTGCATTGTGTTGTCACAATGGGGCAACGGCATTGTGATGTCACAATGGGGGAAATGGCATTGTGATGTCACAATGGGGGAAAGCACATTGTGATGTCACAATGGCGAAAACTGCATTGTGATGTCACAATGGGGGAGAGGGCATTGTGATGTCACAATGCGGAAAACGGCATAGTGATGTCACAATGGGGGAAAGTGCATTGTGATGTCACAATGGGGGAAAGTGCATTGTGATGTCACAATGGGGGAAATGGCATTGTGATGTCACAATGCGGAAAACGGCATTGTGATGTCACAATGGGGGAAAGGGCATTGTGATGTCACAATGGGGAAAACTGCATTGTGATGTCACAATGTGAGAAATGGCATTGTGATGTCACAATGGGGAATGGGCATTGTGATGTCACAATGGGGAATGGGCATTGTGATGTCACAATGGGGAATGGGCATTGTAATGTCACAATGGAGGAAATTGCATATTGATGTCACAAAAGGGAAAACGGCATTGTGATGTCACAATGGGGGAAAGGGCATTGTGATGTCACAATGGGGTAAACTGCATTGTGATGTCACAATTGGGGAAATGGCATTGTGATGTCACAATGGGGGAAATGCATTGTGATGTCACAATAGGGAAAACGGCATTGTGATGTCACAATGGGGGAAATGGCATTGTGATGTCACAATGGGGGAAATGGCATTGTGATGTCACAATGGGGAAAGGGCATTGTGATGTCACAATGGAGGAAATGGCATTGTGATGTCACAATAGGGAAAACGGCATTGTGATGTCACAATGGGGGAAAGGGCATTGTGATGTCACAATGTGGTAAACTGCATTGTGATGTCACAATGGGGGAAATGGCATTGTGATGTCACAATGGGGGAAATGGCATTGTGATGTCACAATGGGGAAAACGGCATTGTAATGTCACAATGGGGGAAAGGGCATTGCGATGTCACAATGGGGAAAACTGCATTGTGATGTCACAATGGGGGAAACGGCATTGTGATGTCACAATGGGGGAAATGGCATTGTGATGTCACAATGTGGGAAAGGGCATTGTAATGTCACAATGGGGAAAACGGCATTGTAATGTCACAATGGGGGAAATGGAATTGTGATGTCACAATGGGAAAAACAGCATTGTGATGTCACAATGGGGGAAACAGCATTGTGATATCACAATGGAGGAAATGGCATTGTGATGTCACAATGGGGGAAACGGCATTGTGATGTCACAATGGAGGAAATGGCATTGTGATATCACAATGGAGGAAATGGCATTGTGATGTCACAATGTGGGAAATGGCATTGTGATGTCACAATAGGGAAAACAGCATTGTGATGACACAATGGGGAAAGGGCATTGCGATGTCACAATGGGGAAAACTGCATTGTGATGTCACAATGGGGGAAACGGCATTGTGATGTCACAATGGGGGAAATGGCATTGTGATGTCACAATGTGGGAAAGGGCATTGTAATGTCACAATGGGGAAAACGGCATTGTAATGTCACAATGGGGGAAATGGAATTGTGATGTCACAATGGGAAAAACAGCATTGTGATGTCACAATGGGGGAAACGGCATTGTGATATCACAATGGAGGAAATGGCATTGTGATGTCACAATGGGGGAAACGGCATTGTGATATCACAATGGAGGAAATGGCATTGTGATGTCACAATGGGGGAAACGGCATTGTGATGTCACAATGGGGGAAACGGCATTGTGATATCACAATGGAGGAAATGGCATTGTGATGTCACAATGTGGGAAATGGCATTGTGATGTCACAATAGGGAAAACAGCATTGTGATGTCACAATGGGGGAAAGGGCATTGTGATGTCACAATGTGGTTAACTGCATTGTGATGTCACAATGGGGGAAATGGCATTGCGATGTCACAATGGGGGAAATGGCATTGTAATGTCACAATGGGGAAAGGGCATTGTGATGTCACAATGGAGGAAATGGCATTGTGATGTCACAATAGGGAAACGGCATTGTGATGTCACAATGGGGAAAGGGCATTGTGATGTCACAATGGGGTAAACTGCATTCTGATGTCACAATGGGGGAAACGGCATTGTGATGTCACAATGGGGAAATGGCATTGTGATGTCACAATGGGGAAAGGGCATTGTGATGTCACAGTAGGGAAAACGGCATTGTGATGTCACAATGGGGGAAAGGGCATTGTGATGTCACCATGGGGTAAACTGCATTGTGATGTCACAATGGGGGAAACGGCATTGTGATGTCACAATGGGGGAAATGGCATTGTGATGTCACAATGGGGAAAGGGCATTGTGATGTCACAGTAGGGAAAACGGCATTGTGATGTCACAATGGGGGAAAGGGCATTGTGATGTCACAATGGGGTAAACTGCATTGTGATGTCACAATGGGGGAAACGGCATTGTGATGTCACAATGGGGGAAACGGCATTGTGATGTCACAATGGGGGAAATGGCATTGTGATGTCACAATGGGGGAAATGGCATTGTGATGTCACACTGGGGAAATGGCATTGTGATGTCACAATGGGGAAAAGAGCATTGTGATGTCACAATGGGGAAAACGGCATTGTGATGTCAACAATGGGGGAAATGGCATTGTGATGTCACAATGGGGAAATGGCATTGTGATGTCACACTGGGGGAAATGGCATTGTGATGTCACAATGGGGAAAAGGGCATTGTGATGTCACAATGGGAAAAAACGGCATTGTGATGTCACAATGGGGGAAAGGGCATTGTGATGTCACAATGGGGTAAACTGCATTGTGATGTCACAATGGGGGAAACGGCATTGTGATGTCACAATATGGGAAAGGGCATTGTGATGTCACAATAGGGAAAACGGCATTGTGATGTCACAATGGGGGAAATGGCATTGTGATGTCACAATGGGGGAAAGGGCATTGTGATGTCACAATGGGGAAAATGGCATTGCGATGTCACAATGGGGAAAACTGCATTGTGATGTCACAATGGGGGAAAGGGCATTGTGATGTCACAATGCGGAAAACGGCATTGTAATGTCACAATGGGGGAAATGGAATTGTGATGTCACAATGGGAAAAACAGCATTGTGATGTCACAATGGGGGAAACGGCATTGTGATATCACAATGGGGAAAGGGCATTGTGATGTCACAATGGAGGAAATGGCATTGTGATGTCACAATAGGGAAAACGGCATTGTGATGTCACAATGGGGGAAAGGGCATTGTGATGTCACAATGTGGCAAACTGCATTGTGATGTCACAATGGGGGAAACGGCATTGTGATGTCACAATGGGGGAAATGGCATTGTGATGTCACAATGGGGGAAATGGCATTGTGATGTCACAATGGGGGAAATGGCATTGTGATGTCACAATGGGGGAAATGGCATTGTGATGTCACAATGGGGGAAACGGCATTGTGATGTCACAATGGGGGAAACGGCATTGTGATGTCACAATGGGGGAAATGGCATTGTGATGTCACAATGGGGAAAGGGCATTGTGATGTCACAATGGGGTAAACTGCATTGTGATGTCACAATGGGGGAAAGGGCATTGTGATGTCACAATGGGGTAAACTGCATTGTGATGTCACAATGGGGGAAATGGCATTGTGATGTCACAATGGGGGAAATGGCATTGTGATGTCACACTGGGGGAAATGGCATTGTGATGTCTCAATGGGGAAAAGGGCATTGTGATGTCACAATGGGGAAAACGGCATTGTGATGTCACAATTGGGGAAAGGGCATTGTGATGTCACAATGGGGTAAACTGCATTCTGATGTCACAATGGGGGAAATGGCATTGTGATGTCACAATGGGGGAAATGGCATTGTGATGTCACAATGGGGAAAGGGCATTGTGATGTCACAGTAGGGAAAACGGCATTGTGATGTCACAATGGGGGAAAGGGCATTGTGATGTCACTATGGGGTAAACTGCATTGTGATGTCACAATGGGGGAAACGGCATTGTGATGTCACAATGGGGGAAAGGGCATTGTGATGTCACAATGGGGGAAAGGGCATTGTGATGTCACAATAGGGAAAACGGCATTGTGATATCACAATGGGGAAATGGCATTGTGATGTCACAATGGGGGAAAGGGCATTGTGATGCCACAATGGGGAAAATGGCATTGTAATGTCACAATGGGGGAAAGGGCATTGCGATGTCACAATGGGGAAAACTGCATTGTGATGACAGAATGGGGGAAAGGGCATTGTGATGTCACAATGCAGAAAACGGCATTGTGATGTCACAATGGGGGAAATGGCATTGTGATGTCACAATGGGGGAAATGGCATTGTGATATCACAATGGGGGAAATGGCATTGTGATGTCACAATGGGGAAATGGCATTGTGATGTCACAATGGGTGAAATGGCATTGTGATGTCACAATGGGGGAAAGAGCATTTTGATGTCACAATAGGGAAAACGGCATTGTAATGTCACAATGGGGAAAATGGCATTGTGATGTCACAATGGGGGAAATGGCATTGTGATGTCACAATGGGGGAAAGGGCATTGTGATGTCACAATGTGGAAAACGGCATTGTGATGTCACAATGGGGGAAAGGGCATTGTGATGTCACAATGGGGTAAACTGCATTCTGATGTCACAATGGGGGAAATGGCATTGTGATGTCTCAATGGGGAAAAGGGCATTGTGATGTCACAATGGGGAAAACGGCATTGTGATGTCACAATGGGGGAAAGGGCATTGTGATGTCACAATGGGGTAAACTGCATTCTGATGTCACAATGGGGAAATGGCATTGTGATGTCACAATGGGGGAAATGGCATTGTGATGTCACAATGGGGAAAGGGCATTGTGATGTCACAGTAGGGAAAACGGCATTGTGATGTCACAATGGGGGAAAGGGCATTGTGATGTCACTATGGGGTAAACTGCATTGTGATGTCACAATGGGGGAAACGGCATTGTGATGTCACAATGGGGGAAAGGGCATTGTGATGTCACAATGGGGGAAAGGGCATTGTGATGTCACAATAGGGAAAACGGCATTGTGATATCACAATGGGGGAAATGGCATTGTGATGTCACAATGGGGGAAAGGGCATTGTGATGCCACAATGGGGAAAATGGCATTGTAATGTCACAATGGGGGAAAGGGCATTGCGATGTCACAATGGGGAAAACTGCATTGTGATGACAGAATGGGGGAAAGGGCATTGTGATGTCACAATGCAGAAAACGGCATTGTGATGTCACAATGGGGGAAATGGCATTGTGATGTCACAATGGGGGAAATGGCATTGTGATATCACAATGGGGGAAATGGCATTGTGATGTCACAATGGGGAAATGGCATTGTGATGTCACAATGGGTGAAATGGCATTGTGATGTCACAATGGGGGAAAGAGCATTTTGATGTCACAATAGGGAAAACGGCATTGTAATGTCACAATGGGGAAAATGGCATTGTGATGTCACAATGGGGGAAATGGCATTGTGATGTCACAATGGGGGAAAGGGCATTGTGATGTCACAATGTGGAAAACGGCATTGTGATGTCACAATGGGGGAAAGGGCATTGCGATGTCACAATGGGGAAAACTGCATTGTGATGTCACAATGGGGGAAAGGGCATTGTGATGTCACAATGGGGAAAACGGCATTGTAATGTCACAATGGGGGAAATGGAATTGTGATGTCACAATGGGAAAAACAGCATTGTGATGTCACAATGGGGGAAACGGCATTGTGATATCACAATGGGGAAAGGGCATTGTGATGTCACAATGGAGGAAATGGCATTGTGATGTCACAATAGGGAAAACGGCATTGCGATGTCACAATAAGGGAAAGGGGATTGTGATGTCACAATGTGGTAAACTGCATTGTGATGTCACAATGGGGGAAACGGCATTGTGATGTCACAATGGGGGAAATGGCATTGTGGTGTCACAATGGGGGAAATGGCATTGTGATGTCACAATGGGGGAAATGGCATTGTGATGTCACAATGGGGGAAATGGCATTGTGATGTCACAATGGGGGAAATAGCATTGTGATGTCACAATGGGGGAAACGGCATTGTGATGTCACAATGGGGGAAATGGCATTGTGATGTCACAATGGGGGAAAGGGCATTGTGATGTCACAATGGGGTAAACTGCATTGTGATGTCACAATGGGGGAAAGGGCATTGTGATGTCACAATGCGGAAAACGGCATTGTGATGTCACAATGGGGGAAACTGCATTGTGATGTCACAATGGGGAAAACTGCATTGTGATGTCACAATGGGGGAAAAGGCATTGTGATGTCACAATGTGGGAAATGGCATTGTGATGTCACAATAGGGAAAACAGCATTGTGATGTCACAATGGGGGAAAGGGCATTGTGATGTCACAATGGGGTAAACTGCATTCTGATGTCACAATGGGGGAAACGGCATTGTGATGTCACAATGGGGGAAATGGCATTGTGATGTCACAATGGGGAAAGGGCATTGTGATGTCACAATGGAGGAAATGGCATTGTGATGTCACAATAGGGAAACGGCATTGTGATGTCCCAATGGGGGAAAGGGCATTGTGATGTCACAATGGGGTAAACTGCATTCTGATGTCACAATGGGGGAAACGGCATTGTGATGTCACAATGGGGGAAATGGCATTGTGATGTCACAATGGGGAAAGGGCATTGTGATGTCACAGTAGGGAAAACGGCATTGTGATGTCACAATGGGGGAAAGGGCATTGTGATGTCACAATGGGGTAAACTGCATTGTGATGTCACAATGGGGGAAACGGCATTGTGATGTCACAATGGGGGAAATGGCATTGTGATGTCACAATGGGGGAAAGGGCATTGTGATGTCACAATAGGGAAAACGGCATTGTGATGTCACAATGGGGGAAATGGCATTGTGATGTCACACTGGGGGAAATGGCATTGTGATGTCACAATGGGGTAAACTGCATTGTGTTGTCACAATGGGGCAACGGCATTGTGATGTCACAATGGGGGAAATGGCATTGTGATGTCACAATGGGGGAAAGCACATTGTGATGTCACAATGGCGAAAACTGCATTGTGATGTCACAATGGGGGAGAGGGCATTGTGATGTCACAATGCGGAAAACGGCATAGTGATGTCACAATGGGGGAAAGTGCATTGTGATGTCACAATGGGGGAAAGTGCATTGTGATGTCACAATGGGGGAAAGGGCATTGTGATGTCACAATGCGGAAAACGGCATTGTGATGTCACAATGGGGGAAAGGGCATTGTGATGTCACAATGGGGAAAACTGCATTGTGATGTCACAATGTGAGAAATGGCATTGTGATGTCACAATGGGGAATGGGCATTGTGATGTCACAATGGGGAATGGGCATTGTGATGTCACAATGGGGAATGGGCATTGTAATGTCACAATGGAGGAAATTGCATATTGATGTCACAAAAGGGAAAACGGCATTGTGATGTCACAATGGGGGAAAGGGCATTGTGATGTCACAATGGGGTAAACTGCATTGTGATGTCACAATTGGGGAAATGGCATTGTGATGTCACAATGGGGGAAATGGCATTGTGATGTCACAATAGGGAAAACGGCATTGTGATGTCACAATGGGGGAAATGGCATTGTGATGTCACAATGGGGGAAATGGCATTGTGATGTCACAATGGGGAAAGGGCATTGTGATGTCACAATGGAGGAAATGGCATTGTAATGTCACAATAGGGAAAACGGCATTGTGATGTCACAATGGGGGAAAGGGCATTGTGATGTCACAATGTGGTAAACTGCATTGTGATGTCACAATGGGGGAAATGGCATTGTGATGTCACAATGGGGGAAATGGCATTGTGATGTCACAATGGGGAAAACGGCATTGTAATGTCACAATGGGGGAAAGGGCATTGCGATGTCACAATGGGGAAAACTGCATTGTGATGTCACAATGGGGGAAACGGCATTGTGATGTCACAATGGGGGAAATGGCATTGTGATGTCACAATGTGGGAAAGGGCATTGTAATGTCACAATGGGGAAAACGGCATTGTAATGTCACAATGGGGGAAATGGAATTGTGATGTCACAATGGGAAAAACAGCATTGTGATGTCACAATGGGGGAAACAGCATTGTGATATCACAATGGAGGAAATGGCATTGTGATGTCACAATGGGGGAAACGGCATTGTGATGTCACAATGGAGGAAATGGCATTGTGATATCACAATGGAGGAAATGGCATTGTGATGTCACAATGTGGGAAATGGCATTGTGATGTCACAATAGGGAAAACAGCATTGTGATGTCACAATGGGGGAAAGGGCATTGCGATGTCACAATGGGGAAAACTGCATTGTGATGTCACAATGGGGGAAACGGCATTGTGATGTCACAATGGGGGAAATGGCATTGTGATGTCACAATGTGGGAAAGGGCATTGTAATGTCACAATGGGGAAAACGGCATTGTAATGTCACAATGGGGGAAATGGAATTGTGATGTCACAATGGGAAAAACAGCATTGTGATGTCACAATGGGGGAAACGGCATTGTGATATCACAATGGAGGAAATGGCATTGTGATGTCACAATGGGGGAAACGGCATTGTGATATCACAATGGAGGAAATGGCATTGTGATGTCACAATGGGGGAAACGGCATTGTGATGTCACAATGGGGGAAACGGCATTGTGATATCACAATGGAGGAAATGGCATTGTGATGTCACAATGTGGGAAATGGCATTGTGATGTCACAATAGGGAAAACAGCATTGTGATGTCACAATGGGGGAAAGGGCATTGTGATGTCACAATGTGGTTAACTGCATTGTGATGTCACAATGGGGGAAATGGCATTGCGATGTCACAATGGGGGAAATGGCATTGTGATGTCACAATGGGGAAAGGGCATTGTGATGTCACAATGGAGGAAATGGCACTGTGATGTCACAATAGGGAAACGGCATTGTGATGTCACAATGGGGGAAAGGGCATTGTGATGTCACAATGGGGTAAACTGCATTCTGATGTCACAATGGGGGAAACGGCATTGTGATGTCACAATGGGGGAAATGGCATTGTGATGTCACAATGGGGAAAGGGCATTGTGATGTCACAGTAGGGAAAACGGCATTGTGATGTCACAATGGGGGAAAGGGCATTGTGATGTCACCATGGGGTAAACAGCATTGTGATGTCACAATGGGGGAAACGGCATTGTGATGTCACAATGGGGGAAATGGCATTGTGATGTCACAATGGGGAAAGGGCATTGTGATGTCACAGTAGGGAAAACGGCATTGTGATGTCACAATGGGGGAAAGGGCATTGTGATGTCACAATGGGGTAAACTGCATTGTGATGTCACAATGGGGGAAACGGCATTGTGATGTCACAATGGGGGAAACGGCATTGTGATGTCACAATGGGGGAAATGGCATTGTGATGTCACAATGGGGGAAATGGCATTGTGATGTCACACTGGGGGAAATGGCATTGTGATGTCACAATGGGGAAAAGAGCATTGTGATGTCACAATGGGGAAAACGGCATTGTGATGTCAACAATGGGGGAAATGGCATTGTGATGTCACAATGGGGGAAAGGGCATTGTGATGTCACAATGGGGGAAAGGACATTGTGATGTCACAATGGGGGAAACGGCATTGTGATGTCCCAATGGGGAAAACGGTATTGTCATGTCACAATGGGGGAAAGGGCATTGTGATGTCACAATGGGGTAAACTGCATTGTGATGTCACAATCGGGGAAATGGCATTGTGATGTCACAATGGGGGAAATGGCATTGTGATGTCACACTGGGGGAAATGGCATTGTGATGTCACAATGGGGAAAAGGGCATTGTGATGTCACAATGGGAAAAAACGGCATTGTGATGTCACAATGGGGGAAAGGGCATTGTGATGTCACAATGGGGTAAACGGCATTGTGATGTCACAATGGGGGAAACGGCATTGTGATGTCACAATGGGGGAAAGGGCATTGTGATGTCACAATAGGGAAAACGGCATTGTGATGTCACAATGGGGGAAATGGCATTGTGATGTCACAATGGGGGAAAGGGCATTGTGATGTCACAATGGGGAAAATGGCATTGTGATGTCACAATGGGGGAAAGGGCATTGCGATGTCACAATGGGGAAAACTGCATTGTGATGTCAGAATGGGGGAAAGGGCATTGTGATGTCACAATGCAGAAAACGGCATTGTGATGTCACAATGGGGGAAATGGCATTGTGATGTCACAATGGGGGAAATGGCATTGTGATGTCACAATGGGGGAAATGGCATTGTGATGTCACAATGGGGGAAATGGCATTGTGATGTCACAATGGGGGAAAGGGCATTGTGATGTCACAATGTGGAAAACGGCATTGTGATGTCACAATGGGGGAAAGGGCATTGCGATGTCACAATGGGGAAAACTGCATTGTGATGTCACAATGGGGGAAAGGGCATTGTGATGTCACAATGGGGGAAATGGCATTGTGATGTCACAATGGGGAAAACGGCATTGTAATGTCACAATGGGGGAAAGGGCATTGCGATGTCACAATGGGGAAAACTGCATTGTGATGTCACAATGGGGGAAACGGCATTGTGATGTCACAATGGGGGAAATGGCATTGTGATGTCACAATGTGGGAAAGGGCATTGTAATGTCACAATGGGGAAAACGGCATTGTAATGTCACAATGGGGGAAATGGAATTGTGATGTCACAATGGGAAAAACAGCATTGTGATGTCACAATGGGGGAAAGGGCATTGTGATGTCACAATGGGGAAAACTGCATTGTGATGTCACAATGTGAGAAATGGCATTGTGATGTCACAATGGGGAATGGGCATTGTGATGTCACAATGGGGAATGGGCATTGTGATGTCACAATGGGGAATGGGCATTGTAATGTCACAATGGAGGAAATTGCATATTGATGTCACAAAAGGGAAAACGGCATTGTGATGTCACAATGGGGGAAAGGGCATTGTGATGTCACAATGGGGTAAACTGCATTGTGATGTCACAATTGGGGAAATGGCATTGTGATGTCACAATGGGGGAAATGGCATTGTGATGTCACAATAGGGAAAACGGCATTGTGATGTCACAATGGGGGAAATGGCATTGTGATGTCACAATGGGGATAATGGCATTGTGATGTCACAATGGGGAAAGGGCATTGTGATGTCACAATGGAGGAAATGGCATTGTAATGTCACAATAGGGAAAACGGCATTGTGATGTCACAATGGGGGAAAGGGCATTGTGATGTCACAATGTGGTAAACTGCATTGTGATGTCACAATGGGGGAAATGGCATTGTGATGTCACAATGGGGGAAATGGCATTGTGATGTCACAATGGGGAAAACGGCATTGTAATGTCACAATGGGGGAAAGGGCATTGCGATGTCACAATGGGGAAAACTGCATTGTGATGTCACAATGGGGGAAACGGCATTGTGATGTCACAATGGGGGAAATGGCATTGTGATGTCACAATGTGGGAAAGGGCATTGTAATGTCACAATGGGGAAAACGGCATTGTAATGTCACAATGGGGGAAATGGAATTGTGATGTCACAATGGGAAAAACAGCATTGTGATGTCACAATGGGGGAAACAGCATTGTGATATCACAATGGAGGAAATGGCATTGTGATGTCACAATGGGGGAAACGGCATTGTGATGTCACAATGGAGGAAATGGCATTGTGATATCACAATGGAGGAAATGGCATTGTGATGTCACAATGTGGGAAATGGCATTGTGATGTCACAATAGGGAAAACAGCATTGTGATGTCACAATGGGGGAAAGGGCATTGCGATGTCACAATGGGGAAAACTGCATTGTGATGTCACAATGGGGGAAACGGCATTGTGATGTCACAATGGGGGAAATGGCATTGTGATGTCACAATGTGGGAAAGGGCATTGTAATGTCACAATGGGGAAAACGGCATTGTAATGTCACAATGGGGGAAATGGAATTGTGATGTCACAATGGGAAAAACAGCATTGTGATGTCACAATGGGGGAAACGGCATTGTGATATCACAATGGAGGAAATGGCATTGTGATGTCACAATGGGGGAAACGGCATTGTGATATCACAATGGAGGAAATGGCATTGTGATGTCACAATGGGGGAAACGGCATTGTGATGTCACAATGGGGGAAACGGCATTGTGATATCACAATGGAGGAAATGGCATTGTGATGTCACAATGTGGGAAATGGCATTGTGATGTCACAATAGGGAAAACAGCATTGTGATGTCACAATGGGGGAAAGGGCATTGTGATGTCACAATGTGGTTAACTGCATTGTGATGTCACAATGGGGGAAATGGCATTGCGATGTCACAATGGGGGAAATGGCATTGCGATGTCACAATGGGGAAAGGGCATTGTGATGTCACAATGGAGGAAATGGCATTGTGATGTCACAATAGGGAAACGGCATTGTGATGTCACAATGGGGGAAAGGGCATTGTGATGTCACAATGGGGTAAACTGCATTCTGATGTCACAATGGGGGAAACGGCATTGTGATGTCACAATGGGGGAAATGGCATTGTGATGTCACAATGGGGAAAGGGCATTGTGATGTCACAGTAGGGAAAACGGCATTGTGATGTCACAATGGGGGAAAGGGCATTGTGATGTCACCATGGGGTAAACTGCATTGTGATGTCACAATGGGGGAAACGGCATTGTGATGTCACAATGGGGGAAATGGCATTGTGATGTCACAATGGGGAAAGGGCATTGTGATGTCACAGTAGGGAAAACGGCATTGTGATGTCACAATGGGGGAAAGGGCATTGTGATGTCACAATGGGGTAAACTGCATTGTGATGTCACAATGGGGGAAACGGCATTGTGATGTCACAATGGGGGAAACGGCATTGTGATGTCACAATGGGGGAAATGGCATTGTGATGTCACAATGGGGGAAATGGCATTGTGATGTCACACTGGGGGAAATGGCATTGTGATGTCACAATGGGGAAAAGAGCATTGTGATGTCACAATGGGGAAAACGGCATTGTGATGTCAACAATGGGGGAAATGGCATTGTGATGTCACAATGGGGGAAAGGGCATTGTGATGTCACAATGGGGGAAAGGACATTGTGATGTCACAATGGGGGAAACGGCATTGTGATGTCCCAATGGGTTAAACGGCATTGTCATGTCACAATGGGGGAAAGGGCATTGTGATGTCACAATGGGGTAAACTGCATTGTGATGTCACAATCGGGGAAATGGCATTGTGATGTCACAATGGGGGAAATGGCATTGTGATGTCACACTGGGGGAAATGGCATTGTGATGTCACAATGGGGAAAAGGGCATTGTGATGTCACAATGGGAAAAAACGGCATTGTGATGTCACAATGGGGGAAAGGGCATTGTGATGTCACAATGGGGTAAACGGCATTGTGATGTCACAATGGGGGAAACGGCATTGTGATGTCACAATGGGGGAAAGGGCATTGTGATGTCACAATAGGGAAAACGGCATTGTGATGTCACAATGGGGGAAATGGCATTGTGATGTCACAATGGGGGAAAGGGCATTGTGATGTCACAATGGGGAAAATGGCATTGTGATGTCACAATGGGGGAAAGGGCATTGCGATGTCACAATGGGGAAAACTGCATTGTGATGTCAGAATGGGGGAAAGGGCATTGTGATGTCACAATGCAGAAAACGGCATTGTGATGTCACAATGGGGGAAATGGCATTGTGATGTCACAATGGGGGAAATGGCATTGTGATGTCACAATGGGGGAAATGGCATTGTGATGTCACAATGGGGGAAAGGGCATTGTGATGTCACAATGTGGAAAACGGCATTGTGATGTCACAATGGGGGAAAGGGCATTGCGATGTCACAATGGGGAAAACTGCATTGTGATGTCACAATGGGGGAAAGGGCATTGTGATGTCACAATGGGGAAAACGGCATTGTAATGTCACAATGGGGGAAATGGAATTGTGATGTCACAATGGGAAAAACAGCATTGTGATGTCACAATGGGGGAAACGGCATTGTGATATCACAATGGGGAAAGGGCATTGTGATGTCACAATGGAGGAAATGGCATTGTGATGTCACAATAGGGAAAACGGCATTGCGATGTCACAATGGGGGAAAGGGCATTGTGATGTCACAATGTGGTAAACTGCATTGTGATGTCACAATGGGGGAAACGGCATTGTGATGTCACAATGGGGGAAATGGCATTGTGATGTCACAATGGGGGAAATGGCATTCTGATGTCACAATGGGGGAAATGGCATTGTGATGTCACAATGGGGGAAATGGCATTGTGATGTCACAATGGGGGAAATGGCATTGTGATGTCACAATGGGGGAAACGGCATTGTGATGTCACAATGGGGGAAAGGGCATTGTGATGTCACAATGGGGTAAACTGCATTGTGATGTCACAATGGGGGAAAGGGCATTGTGATGTCACAATGCGGAAAACGGCATTGTGATGTCACAATGGGGGAAACTGCATTGTGATGTCACAATGGGGAAAACTGCATTGTGATGTCACAATGGGGGAAAAGGCATTGTGATGTCACAATAGGGAAAACAGCATTGTGATGTCACAATGGGGGAAAGGGCATTCTGATGTCACAATGTGGTTAACTGCATTGTGATGTCACAATGGGGGAAATGGCATTGTGATGTCACAATGGGGAAAGGGCATTGTGATGTCACAATGGAGGAAATGGCATTGTGATGTCACAATAGGGAAACGGCATTGTGATGTCACAATGGGGGAAAGGGCATTGTGATGTCACAATGGGGTAAACTGCATTCTGATGTCACAATGGGGGAAACGGCATTGTGATGTCACAATGGGGGAAATGGCATTGTGATGTCACAATGGGGAAAGGGCATTGTGATGTCACAGTAGGGAAAACGGCATTGTGATGTCACAATGGGGGAAAGGGCATTGTGATGTCACAATGGGGTAAACTGCATTGTGATGTCACAATGGGGGAAACGGCATTGTGATGTCACAATGGGGGAAAGGGCATTGTGATGTCACAATGGGGTAAACTGCATTGTGATGTCACAATGGGGGAAACGGCATTGTGATGTCACAATGGGGGAAATGGCATTGTGATGTCACAATGGGGGAAATGGCATTGTGATGTCACAATAGGGAAAACGGCATTGTGATGTCACAATGGGGGAAATGGCATTGTGATGTCACAATGGGGATAATGGCATTGTGATGTCACAATGGGGTAAACTGCATTGTGTTGTCACAATGGGGCAACGGCATTGTGATGTCACAATGGGGGAAATGGCATTGTGATGTCACAATGGGGGAAAGCACATTGTGATGTCACAATGGGGAAAACTGCATTGTGATGTCACAATGGGGGAGAGGGCATTGTGATGTCACAATGCGGAAAACGGCATAGTGATGTCACAATGGGGGAAAGTGCATTGTGATGTCACAATGGGGGAAAGTGCATTGTGATGTCACAATGGGGGAAATGGCATTGTGATGTCACAATGCGGAAAACGGCATTGTGATGTCACAATGGGGGAAAGGGCATTGTGATGTCACAATGGGGAAAACTGCATTGTGACGTCACAATGGGGGAAAAGGCATTGTGATGTCACAATGTGAGAAATGGCATTGTGATGTCACAATGGGGAATGGGCATTGTGATGTCACAATGCGGAATGGGCATTGTGATGTCACAATGGGGAATGGGCATTGTAATGTCACAATGGAGGAAATTGCATATTGATGTCACAAAAGGGAAAACGGCATTGTGATGTCACAATGGGGGAAAGGGCATTGTGATGTCACAATGGGGTAAACTGCATTGTGATGTCACAATTGGGGAAATGGCATTGTGATGTCACAATGGGGGAAATGGCATTGTGATGTCACAATAGGGAAAACTGCATTGTGATGTCACAATGGGGGAAACGGCATTGTGATGTCACAATGGGGGAAATGGCATTGTGATGTCACAATGTGGGAAAGGGCATTGTAATGTCACAATGGGGAAAACGGCATTGTAATGTCACAATGGGGGAAATGGAATTGTGATGTCACAATGGGAAAAACAGCATTGTGATGTCACAATGGGGGAAACGGCATTGTGATATCACAATGGAGGAAATGGCATTGTGATGTCACAATGGGGGAAACGGCATTGTGATGTCACAATGGAGGAAATGGCATTGTGATGTCACAATGAGGGAAAGGGCATTGTGATGTCACAATGGGGAAAACGGCATTGTAATGTCACAATGGGGGAAATGGAATTGTGATGTCACAATGGGAAAAACAGCATTGTGATGTCACAATGGTGGAAAGGGCATTGTGATGTCACAATGGGGTAAACTGCATTGTGATGTCACAATGGGGGAAAGGGCATTGTGATGTCACAACGGGGTAAACTGCATTGTGATGTCACAATGGGGGAAAGGGCATTGTGATGTCACAATGCGGAAAACGGCATTGTGATGTCACAATGGGGGAAAGGGCATTGTTATGTCACAATGGGGAAAACTGCATTGTGATGTCACAATGGGGGAAATGCATTGTGATGTCACAATGTGGGAAATGGCATTGTGATGTCACAATGTGGTTAACTGCATTGTGATGTCACAATGGGGGAAATGGCATTGCGATGTCACAATGGGGGAAATGGCATTGTGATGTCACAATGGGGAAAGGGCATTGTGATGTCACAATGGAGGAAATGGCATTGTGATGTCACAATAGGGAAACGGCATTGTGATGTCACAATGGGGGAAAACAGCATTGTGATGTCACAATGGGGGAAAGGGCATTGTGATGTCACAATGTGGTTAACTGCATTGTGATGTCACAATGGGGGAAATGGCATTGCGATGTCACAATGGGGGAAATGGCATTGTGATGTCACAATGGGGAAAGGGCATTGTGATGTCACAATGGAGGAAATGGCATTGTGATGTCACAATAGGGAAACGGCATTGTGATGTCACAATGGGGGAAAGGGCATTGTGATGTCACAATGGGGTAAACTGCATTCTGATGTCACAATGGGGGAAACGGCATTGTGATGTCACAATGGGGGAAATGGCATTGTGATGTCACAATGGGGAAAGGGCATTGTGATGTCACAGTAGGGAAAACGGCATTGTGATGTCACAATGGGGGAAAGGGCATTGTGATGTCACCATGGGGTAAACTGCATTGTGATGTCACAATGGGGGAAACGGCATTGTGATGTCACAATGGGGGAAATGGCATTGTGATGTCACAATGGGGGAAAGAGCATTGTGATGTCACAATAGGGAAAACGGCATTGTAATGTCACAATGGGGGAAATGGCATTGTGATGTCACAATGGGGGAAAGGGCATTGTGATGTCACAATGTGGAAAACGGCATTGTGATGTCACAATGGGGGAAAGGGCATTGTGATGTCACAATGGGGAAAACTGCATTGTGATGTCACAATGGGGGAAAGGGCATTGTGATGTCACAATGGGGAAAACGGCATTGTAATGTCACAATGGGGGAAATGGAATTGCGATGTCACAATGGGGAAAACTGCATTGTGATGTCAGAATGGGGGAAAGGGCATTGTGATGTCACAATGCAGAAAACGGCATTGTGATGTCACAATGGGGGAAATGGCATTGTCATGTCACAATGGGGGAAAGGGCATTGTGATGTCACAATGGGGTAAACTGCATTGTGATGTCACAATGGGGGAAAGGGCATTGTGATGTCACAATGGGGTAAACTGCATTGTGATGTCACAATGGGGGAAATGGCATTGTGATGTCACAATGGGGGAAAGGGCATTGTGATGTCACAATGGGGTAAACTGCATTCTGATGTCACAATGGGGGAAACGGCATTGTGATGTCACAATGGGGGAAAGGGCATTGTGATGTCACAATAGGGAAAACGGCATTGTGATATCACAATGGGGGAAATGGCATTGTGATGTCACAATGGGGGAAAGGGCATTGTGATGTCACAATGGGGAAAATGGCATTGTGATGTCACAATGGGGGAAAGGGCATTGCGATGTCACAATGCAGAAAACGGCATTGTGATGTCACAATGGGGGAAATGGCATTGTGATGTCACAATGGGGGAAATGGCATTGTGATATCACAATGGGGGAAATGGCATTGTGATGTCACAATGGGGAAATGGCATTGTGATGTCACAATGGGTGAAATGGCATTGTGATGTCACAATGGGGGAAAGAGCATTGTGATGTCACAATAGGGAAAACGGCATTGTAATGTCACAATGGGGGAAATGGCATTGTGATGCCACAATGGGGGAAAGGGCATTGTGATGTCACAATGTGGAAAACGGCATTGTGATGTCACAATGGGGGAAAGGGCATTGCGATGTCACAATGGGGAAAACTGCATTGTGATGTCACAATGGGGGAAAGGGCATTGTGATGTCACAATGGGGAAAACGGCATTGTAATGTCACAATGGGGGAAATGGAATTGTGATGTCACAATGGGAAAAACAGCATTGTGATGTCACAATGGGGGAAACGGCATTGTGATATCACAATGGGGAAAGGGCATTGTGATGTCACAATGGGGAAAACGGCATTGTAATGTCACAATGGGGGAAATGGAATTGTGATGTCACAATGGGAAAAACAGCATTGTGATGTCACAATGGGGGAAACGGCATTGTGATATCACAATGGGGAAAGGGCATTGTGATGTCACAATGGAGGAAATGGCATTGTGATGTCACAATAGGGAAAACGGCATTGCGATGTCACAATGGGGGAAAGGGCATTGTGATGTCACAATGTGGTAAACTGCATTGTGATGTCACAATGGGGGAAACGGCATTGTGATGTCACAATGGGGGAAACGGCATTGTGATGTCACAATGGGGGAAACGGCATTGTGATGTCACAATGGGGGAAATGGCATTGTGATGTCACAATGGGGGAAATGGCATTGTGATGTCACAATGGGGGAAATGGCATTGTGATGTCACAATGGGGGAAACGGCATTGTGATGTCACAATGGGGGAAACGGCATTGTGATGTCACAATGGGGGAAACGGCATTGTGATGTCACAATGGGGGAAACGGCATTGTGATGTCACAATGGGGGAAATGGCATTGTGATGTCACAATGGGGGAAAGGGCATTGTGATGTCACAATGGGGTAAACTGCATTGTGATGTCACAATGGGGGAAAGGGCATTGTGATGTCACAATGGGGTAAACTGCATTGTGATGTCACAATGGGGGAAATGGCATTGTGATGTCACAATGGGGGAAAGGGCATTGTGATGTCACAATGGGGTAAACTGCATTCTGATGTCACAATGGGGGAAACAGCATTGTGATGTCACAATGGGGGAAAGGGCATTGTGATGTCACAATGGGGGAAAGGGCATTGTGATGTCACAATAGGGAAAACGGCATTGTGATATCACAATGGGGGAAATGGCATTGTGATGTCACAATGGGGGAAAGGGCATTGTGATGTCACAATGGGGAAAATGGCATTGTGATGTCACAATGGGGGAAAGGGCATTGCGATGTCACAATGGGGAAAACTGCATTGTGATGTCAGAATGGGGGAAAGGGCATTGTGATGTCACAATGCAGAAAACGGCATTGTGATGTCACAATGGGGGAAATGGCATTGTGATGTCACAATGGGGGAAATGGCATTGTGATGTCACAATGGGGGAAATGGCATTGTGATGTCACAATGGGGGAAACGGCATTGTGATGTCACAAAGGGGTTAACGGCATTGTGATGTCACAATGGGGGAAATGGCATTGTGATGTCACAATGGGGGAAAGGGCATTGTGATGTCACAATGGGGTAAACTGCATTGTGATGTCACAATGGGGGAAAGGGCATTGTGATGTCACAATGGGGTAAACTGCATTGTGATGTCACAATGGGGGAAATGGCATTGTGATGTCACAATGGGGGAAAGGGCATTGTGATGTCACAATGGGGTAAACTGCATTCTGATGTCACAATGGGGGAAACGGCATTGTGATGTCACAATGGGGGAAAGGGCATTGTGATGTCACAATAGGGAAAACGGCATTGTGATATCACAATGGGGGAAATGGCATTGTGATGTCACAATGGGGGAAAGGGCATTGTGATGTCACAATGGGGAAAATGGCATTGTGATGTCACAATGGGGGAAAGGGCATTGCGATGTCACAATGGGGAAAACTGCATTGTGATGTCAGAATGGGGGAAAGGGCATTGTGATGTCACAATGCAGAAAACGGCATTGTGATGTCACAATGGGGGAAATGGCATTGTGATGTCACAATGGGGGAAATGGCATTGTGATATCACAATGGGGGAAATGGCATTGTGATGTCACAATGGGGAAATGGCATTGTGATGTCACAATGGGTGAAATGGCATTGTGATGTCACAATGGGGGAAAGAGCATTGTGATGTCACAATAGGGAAAACGGCATTGTAATGTCACAATGGGGGAAATGGCATTGTGATGCCACAATGGGGGAAAGGGCATTGTGATGTCACAATGTGGAAAACGGCATTGTGATGTCACAATGGGGGAAAGGGCATTGCGATGTCACAATGGGGAAAACTGCATTGTGATGTCACAATGGGGGAAAGGGCATTGTGATGTCACAATGGGGAAAACGGCATTGTAATGTCACAATGGGGGAAATGGAATTGTGATGTCACAATGGGAAAACAGCATTGTGATGTCACAATGGGGGAAACGGCATTGTGATATCACAATGGGGAAAGGGCATTGTGATGTCACAATGGGGAAAACGGCATTGTAATGTCACAATGGGGGAAATGGAATTGTGATGTCACAATGGGAAAAACAGCATTGTGATGTCACAATGGGGGAAACGGCATTGTGATATCACAATGGGGAAAGGGCATTGTGATGTCACAATGGAGGAAATGGCATTGTGATGTCACAATAGGGAAAACGGCATTGCGATGTCACAATGGGGGAAAGGGCATTGTGATGTCACAATGTGGTAAACTGCATTGTGATGTCACAATGGGGGAAACGGCATTGTGATGTCACAATGGGGGAAATGGCATTGTGATGTCACAATGGGGGAAATGGCATTGTGATGTCACAATGGGGGAAATGGCATTTTGATGTCACAATGTGGGAAATGGCATTGTGATGTCACAATGGGGGAAATGGCATTGTGATGTCACAATGGGGGAAACGGCATTGTGATGTCACAATGGGGGAAATGGCATTGTGATGTCACAATGGGGGAAAGGGCATTGTGATGTCACAATGGGGTAAACTGCATTGTGATGTCACAATGGGGGAAAGGGCATTGTGATGTCACAATGCGGAAAACGGCATTGTGATGTCACAATGGGGGAAACTGCATTGTGATGTCACAATGGGGAAAACTGCATTGTGATGTCACAATGTGGGAAATGGCATTGTGATGTCACAATAGGGAAAACAGCATTGTGATGTCACAATGGGGGAAAGGGCATTCTGATGTCACAATGTGGTTAACTGCATTGTGATGTCACAATGGGGGAAATGGCATTGTGATGTCACAATGGGGGAAATGGCATTGTGATGTCACAATGGGGAAAGGGCATTGTGATGTCACAATGGAGGAAATGGCATTGTGATGTCACAATAGGGAAACGGCATTGTGATGTCACAATGGGGGAAAGGGCATTGTGATGTCACAATGGGGTAAACTGCATTCTGATGTCACAATGGGGGAAACGGCATTGTGATGTCACAATGGGGGAAATGGCATTGTGATGTCACAATGGGGAAAGGGCATTGTGATGTCACAGTAGGGAAAACGGCATTGTGATGTCACAATGGGGGAAAGGGCATTGTGATGTCACAATGGGGTAAACTGCATTGTGATGTCACAATGGGGGAAACGGCATTGTGATGTCACAATGGGGAAAACTGCATTGTGATGTCACAATGGGGGAGAGGGCATTGTGATGTCACAATGCGGAAAACGGCATAGTGATGTCACAATGGGGGAAAGTGCATTGTGATGTCACAATGGGGGAAAGTGCATTGTGATGTCACAATGGGGGAAATGGCATTGTGATGTCACAATGCGGAAAACGGCATTGTGATGTCACAATGGGGGAAAGGGCATTGTGATGTCACAATGGGGAAAACTGCATTGTGACGTCACAATGGGGGAAAAGGCATTGTGATGTCACAATGTGAGAAATGGCATTGTGATGTCACAATGGGGAATGGGCATTGTGATGTCACAATGGGGAATGGGCATTGTGATGTCACAATGGGGAATGGGCATTGTAATGTCACAATGGAGGAAATTGCATATTGATGTCACAAAAGGGAAAACGGCATTGTGATGTCACAATGGGGGAAAGGGCATTGTGATGTCACAATGGGGTAAACTGCATTGTGATGTCACAATTGGGGAAATGGCATTGTGATGTCACAATGGGGGAAATGGCATTGTGATGTCACAATAGGGAAAACTGCATTGTGATGTCACAATGGGGGAAACGGCATTGTGATGTCACAATGGGGGAAATGGCATTGTGATGTCACAATGTGGGAAAGGGCATTGTAATGTCACAATGGGGAAAACGGCATTGTAATGTCACAATGGGGGAAATGGAATTGTGATGTCACAATGGGAAAAACAGCATTGTGATGTCACAATGGGGGAAACGGCATTGTGATATCACAATGGAGGAAATGGCATTGTGATGTCACAATGGGGGAAACGGCATTGTGATGTCACAATGGAGGAAATGGCATTGTGATGTCACAATGAGGGAAAGGGCATTGTGATGTCACAATGGGGAAAACGGCATTGTAATGTCACAATGGGGGAAATGGAATTGTGATGTCACAATGGGAAAAACAGCATTGTGATGTCACAATGGTGGAAAGGGCATTGTGATGTCACAATGGGGTAAACTGCATTGTGATGTCACAATGGGGGAAAGGGCATTGTGATGTCACAACGGGGTAAACTGCATTGTGATGTCACAATGGGGGAAAGGGCATTGTGATGTCACAATGCGGAAAACGGCATTGTGATGTCACAATGGGGGAAAGGGCATTGTTATGTCACAATGGGGAAAACTGCATTGTGATGTCACAATGGGGGAAATGCATTGTGATGTCACAATGTGGGAAATGGCATTGTGATGTCACAATAGGGAAAACAGCATTGTGATGTCACAATGGGGGAAAGGGCATTGTGATGTCACAATGTGGTTAACTGCATTGTGATGTCACAATGGGGGAAATGGCATTGCGATGTCACAATGGGGGAAATGGCATTGTGATGTCACAATGGGGAAAGGGCATTGTGATGTCACAATGGAGGAAATGGCATTGTGATGTCACAATAGGGAAACGGCATTGTGATGTCACAATGGGGGAAAGGGCATTGTGATGTCACAATGGGGTAAACTGCATTCTGATGTCACAATGGGGGAAACGGCATTGTGATGTCACAATGGGGGAAATGGCATTGTGATGTCACAATGGGGAAAGGGCATTGTGATGTCACAGTAGGGAAAACGGCATTGTAATGTCACAATGGGGGAAATGGCATTGTGATGTCACAATGGGGGAAAGGGCATTGTGATGTCACAATGTGGAAAACGGCATTGTGATGTCACAATGGGGGAAAGGGCATTGTGATGTCACAATGGGGAAAACTGCATTGTGATGTCACAATGGGGGAAAGGGCATTGTGATGTCACAATGGGGAAAACGGCATTGTAATGTCACAATGGGGGAAATGGAATTGCGATGTCACAATGGGGAAAACTGCATTGTGATGTCAGAATGGGGGAAAGGGCATTGTGATGTCACAATGCAGAAAACGGCATTGTGATGTCACAATGGGGGAAATGGCATTGTCATGTCACAATGGGGGAAAGGGCATTGTGATGTCACAATGGGGTAAACTGCATTGTGATGTCACAATGGGGGAAAGGGCATTGTGATGTCACAATGGGGTAAACTGCATTGTGATGTCACAATGGGGGAAATGGCATTGTGATGTCACAATGGGGGAAAGGGCATTGTGATGTCACAATGGGGTAAACTGCATTCTGATGTCACAATGGGGGAAACGGCATTGTGATGTCACAATGGGGGAAAGGGCATTGTGATGTCACAATAGGGAAAACGGCATTGTGATATCACAATGGGGGAAATGGCATTGTGATGTCACAATGGGGGAAAGGGCATTGTGATGTCACAATGGGGAAAATGGCATTGTGATGTCACAATGGGGGAAAGGGCATTGCGATGTCACAATGCAGAAAACGGCATTGTGATGTCACAATGGGGGAAATGGCATTGTGATGTCACAATGGGGGAAATGGCATTGTGATATCACAATGGGGGAAATGGCATTGTGATGTCACAATGGGGAAATGGCATTGTGATGTCACAATGGGTGAAATGGCATTGTGATGTCACAATGGGGGAAAGAGCATTGTGATGTCACAATAGGGAAAACGGCATTGTAATGTCACAATGGGGGAAATGGCATTGTGATGCCACAATGGGGGAAAGGGCATTGTGATGTCACAATGTGGAAAACGGCATTGTGATGTCACAATGGGGGAAAGGGCATTGCGATGTCACAATGGGGAAAACTGCATTGTGATGTCACAATGGGGGAAAGGGCATTGTGATGTCACAATGGGGGAAATGGAATTGTGATGTCACAATGGGAAAAACAGCATTGTGATGTCACAATGGGGGAAACGGCATTGTGATATCACAATGGGGAAAGGGCATTGTGATGTCACAATGGGGAAAACGGCATTGTAATGTCACAATGGGGGAAATGGAATTGTGATGTCACAATGGGAAAAACAGCATTGTGATGTCACAATGGGGGAAACGGCATTGTGATATCACAATGGGGAAAGGGCATTGTGATGTCACAATGGAGGAAATGGCATTGTGATGTCACAATAGGGAAAACGGCATTGCGATGTCACAATGGGGGAAAGGGCATTGTGATGTCACAATGTGGTAAACTGCATTGTGATGTCACAATGGGGGAAACGGCATTGTGATGTCACAATGGGGGAAACGGCATTGTGATGTCACAATGGGGGAAACGGCATTGTGATGTCACAATGGGGGAAATGGCATTGTGATGTCACAATGGGGGAAATGGCATTGTGATGTCACAATGGGGGAAATGGCATTGTGATGTCACAATGGGGGAAACGGCATTGTGATGTCACAATGGGGGAAACGGCATTGTGATGTCACAATGGGGGAAACGGCATTGTGATGTCACAATGGGGGAAACGGCATTGTGATGTCACAATGGGGGAAACGGCATTGTGATGTCACAATGGGGGAAATGGCATTGTGATGTCACAATGGGGGAAAGGGCATTGTGATGTCACAATGGGGTAAACTGCATTGTGATGTCACAATGGGGGAAAGGGCATTGTGATGTCACAATGGGGTAAACTGCATTGTGATGTCACAATGGGGGAAATGGCATTGTGATGTCACAATGGGGGAAAGGGCATTGTGATGTCACAATGGGGTAAACTGCATTCTGATGTCACAATGGGGGAAACAGCATTGTGATGTCACAATGGGGGAAAGGGCATTGTGATGTCACAATGGGGGAAAGGGCATTGTGATGTCACAATGGGGAAAATGGCATTGTGATGTCACAATGGGGGAAAGGGCATTGCGATGTCACAATGGGGAAAACTGCATTGTGATGTCAGAATGGGGGAAAGGGCATTGTGATGTCACAATGCAGAAAACGGCATTGTGATGTCACAATGGGGGAAATGGCATTGTGATGTCACAATGGGGGAAATGGCATTGTGATGTCACAATGGGGGAAATGGCATTGTGATGTCACAATGGGGGAAACGGCATTGTGATGTCACAAAGGGGTTAACGGCATTGTGATGTCACAATGGGGGAAATGGCATTGTGATGTCACAATGGGGGAAAGGGCATTGTGATGTCACAATGGGGTAAACTGCATTGTGATGTCACAATGGGGGAAAGGGCATTGTGATGTCACAATGGGGTAAACTGCATTGTGATGTCACAATGGGGGAAATGGCATTGTGATGTCACAATGGGGGAAAGGGCATTGTGATGTCACAATGGGGTAAACTGCATTCTGATGTCACAATGGGGGAAACGGCATTGTGATGTCACAATGGGGGAAAGGGCATTGTGATGTCACAATAGGGAAAACGGCATTGTGATATCACAATGGGGGAAATGGCATTGTGATGTCACAATGGGGGAAAGGGCATTGTGATGTCACAATGGGGAAAATGGCATTGTGATGTCACAATGGGGGAAAGGGCATTGCGATGTCACAATGGGGAAAACTGCATTGTGATGTCAGAATGGGGGAAAGGGCATTGTGATGTCACAATGCAGAAAACGGCATTGTGATGTCACAATGGGGGAAATGGCATTGTGATGTCACAATGGGGGAAATGGCATTGTGATATCACAATGGGGGAAATGGCATTGTGATGTCACAATGGGGAAATGGCATTGTGATGTCACAATGGGTGAAATGGCATTGTGATGTCACAATGGGGGAAAGAGCATTGTGATGTCACAATAGGGAAAACGGCATTGTAATGTCACAATGGGGGAAATGGCATTGTGATGCCACAATGGGGGAAAGGGCATTGTGATGTCACAATGTGGAAAACGGCATTGTGATGTCACAATGGGGGAAAGGGCATTGCGATGTCACAATGGGGAAAACTGCATTGTGATGTCACAATGGGGGAAAGGGCATTGTGATGTCACAATGGGGAAAACGGCATTGTAATGTCACAATGGGGGAAATGGAATTGTGATGTCACAATGGGAAAACAGCATTGTGATGTCACAATGGGGGAAACGGCATTGTGATATCACAATGGGGAAAGGGCATTGTGATGTCACAATGGGGAAAACGGCATTGTAATGTCACAATGGGGGAAATGGAATTGTGATGTCACAATGGGAAAAACAGCATTGTGATGTCACAATGGGGGAAACGGCATTGTGATATCACAATGGGGAAAGGGCATTGTGATGTCACAATGGAGGAAATGGCATTGTGATGTCACAATAGGGAAAACGGCATTGCGATGTCACAATGGGGGAAAGGGCATTGTGATGTCACAATGTGGTAAACTGCATTGTGATGTCACAATGGGGGAAACGGCATTGTGATGTCACAATGGGGGAAATGGCATTGTGATGTCACAATGGGGGAAATGGCATTGTGATGTCACAATGGGGGAAATGGCATTTTGATGTCACAATGTGGGAAATGGCATTGTGATGTCACAATGGGGGAAATGGCATTGTGATGTCACAATGGGGGAAACGGCATTGTGATGTCACAATGGGGGAAATGGCATTGTGATGTCACAATGGGGGAAAGGGCATTGTGATGTCACAATGGGGTAAACTGCATTGTGATGTCACAATGGGGGAAAGGGCATTGTGATGTCACAATGCGGAAAACGGCATTGTGATGTCACAATGGGGGAAACTGCATTGTGATGTCACAATGGGGAAAACTGCATTGTGATGTCACAATGTGGGAAATGGCATTGTGATGTCACAATAGGGAAAACAGCATTGTGATGTCACAATGGGGGAAAGGGCATTCTGATGTCACAATGTGGTTAACTGCATTGTGATGTCACAATGGGGGAAATGGCATTGTGATGTCACAATGGGGGAAATGGCATTGTGATGTCACAATGGGGAAAGGGCATTGTGATGTCACAATGGAGGAAATGGCATTGTGATGTCACAATAGGGAAACGGCATTGTGATGTCACAATGGGGGAAAGGGCATTGTGATGTCACAATGGGGTAAACTGCATTCTGATGTCACAATGGGGGAAACGGCATTGTGATGTCACAATGGGGGAAATGGCATTGTGATGTCACAATGGGGAAAGGGCATTGTGATGTCACAGTAGGGAAAACGGCATTGTGATGTCACAATGGGGGAAAGGGCATTGTGATGTCACAATGGGGTAAACTGCATTGTGATGTCACAATGGGGGAAACGGCATTGTGATGTCACAATGGGGGAAATGGCATTGTGATGTCACAATGGGGGAAAGGGCATTGTGATGTCACAATGGGGTAAACTGCATTCTGATGTCACAATGGGGGAAACAGCATTGTGATGTCACAATGGGGGAAAGGGCATTGTGATGTCACAATGGGGGAAAGGGCATTGTGATGTCACAATGGGGAAAATGGCATTGTGATGTCACAATGGGGGAAAGGGCATTGCGATGTCACAATGGGGAAAACTGCATTGTGATGTCAGAATGGGGGAAAGGGCATTGTGATGTCACAATGCAGAAAACGGCATTGTGATGTCACAATGGGGGAAATGGCATTGTGATGTCACAATGGGGGAAATGGCATTGTGATGTCACAATGGGGGAAATGGCATTGTGATGTCACAATGGGGGAAACGGCATTGTGATGTCACAAAGGGGTTAACGGCATTGTGATGTCACAATGGGGGAAATGGCATTGTGATGTCACAATGGGGGAAAGGGCATTGTGATGTCACAATGGGGTAAACTGCATTGTGATGTCACAATGGGGGAAAGGGCATTGTGATGTCACAATGGGGTAAACTGCATTGTGATGTCACAATGGGGGAAATGGCATTGTGATGTCACAATGGGGGAAAGGGCATTGTGATGTCACAATGGGGTAAACTGCATTCTGATGTCACAATGGGGGAAACGGCATTGTGATGTCACAATGGGGGAAAGGGCATTGTGATGTCACAATAGGGAAAACGGCATTGTGATATCACAATGGGGGAAATGGCATTGTGATGTCACAATGGGGGAAAGGGCATTGTGATGTCACAATGGGGAAAATGGCATTGTGATGTCACAATGGGGGAAAGGGCATTGCGATGTCACAATGGGGAAAACTGCATTGTGATGTCAGAATGGGGGAAAGGGCATTGTGATGTCACAATGCAGAAAACGGCATTGTGATGTCACAATGGGGGAAATGGCATTGTGATGTCACAATGGGGGAAATGGCATTGTGATATCACAATGGGGGAAATGGCATTGTGATGTCACAATGGGGAAATGGCATTGTGATGTCACAATGGGTGAAATGGCATTGTGATGTCACAATGGGGGAAAGAGCATTGTGATGTCACAATAGGGAAAACGGCATTGTAATGTCACAATGGGGGAAATGGCATTGTGATGCCACAATGGGGGAAAGGGCATTGTGATGTCACAATGTGGAAAACGGCATTGTGATGTCACAATGGGGGAAAGGGCATTGCGATGTCACAATGGGGAAAACTGCATTGTGATGTCACAATGGGGGAAAGGGCATTGTGATGTCACAATGGGGAAAACGGCATTGTAATGTCACAATGGGGGAAATGGAATTGTGATGTCACAATGGGAAAACAGCATTGTGATGTCACAATGGGGGAAACGGCATTGTGATATCACAATGGGGAAAGGGCATTGTGATGTCACAATGGGGAAAACGGCATTGTAATGTCACAATGGGGGAAATGGAATTGTGATGTCACAATGGGAAAAACAGCATTGTGATGTCACAATGGGGGAAACGGCATTGTGATATCACAATGGGGAAAGGGCATTGTGATGTCACAATGGAGGAAATGGCATTGTGATGTCACAATAGGGAAAACGGCATTGCGATGTCACAATGGGGGAAAGGGCATTGTGATGTCACAATGTGGTAAACTGCATTGTGATGTCACAATGGGGGAAACGGCATTGTGATGTCACAATGGGGGAAATGGCATTGTGATGTCACAATGGGGGAAATGGCATTGTGATGTCACAATGGGGGAAATGGCATTTTGATGTCACAATGTGGGAAATGGCATTGTGATGTCACAATGGGGGAAATGGCATTGTGATGTCACAATGGGGGAAACGGCATTGTGATGTCACAATGGGGGAAATGGCATTGTGATGTCACAATGGGGGAAAGGGCATTGTGATGTCACAATGGGGTAAACTGCATTGTGATGTCACAATGGGGGAAAGGGCATTGTGATGTCACAATGCGGAAAACGGCATTGTGATGTCACAATGGGGGAAACTGCATTGTGATGTCACAATGGGGAAAACTGCATTGTGATGTCACAATGTGGGAAATGGCATTGTGATGTCACAATAGGGAAAACAGCATTGTGATGTCACAATGGGGGAAAGGGCATTCTGATGTCACAATGTGGTTAACTGCATTGTGATGTCACAATGGGGGAAATGGCATTGTGATGTCACAATGGGGGAAATGGCATTGTGATGTCACAATGGGGAAAGGGCATTGTGATGTCACAATGGAGGAAATGGCATTGTGATGTCACAATAGGGAAACGGCATTGTGATGTCACAATGGGGGAAAGGGCATTGTGATGTCACAATGGGGTAAACTGCATTCTGATGTCACAATGGGGGAAACGGCATTGTGATGTCACAATGGGGGAAATGGCATTGTGATGTCACAATGGGGAAAGGGCATTGTGATGTCACAGTAGGGAAAACGGCATTGTGATGTCACAATGGGGGAAAGGGCATTGTGATGTCACAATGGGGTAAACTGCATTGTGATGTCACAATGGGGGAAACGGCATTGTGATGTCACACTGGGGGAAATGGCATTGTGATGTCACAATGGGGTAAACTGCATTGTGTTGTCACAATGGGGCAACGGCATTGTGATGTCACAATGGGGGAAATGGCATTGTGATGTCACAATGGGGGAAAGGGCATTGTGATGTCACAATGGGGGAAAGCACATTGTGATGTCACAATGGGGAAAACTGCATTGTGATGTCACAATGGGGGAGAGGGCATTGTGATGTCACAATGGGGGAAAGGGCATTGTGATGTCACAATGGGGGAAAGGACATTGTGATGTCACAATGGGGGAAACGGCATTGTGATGTCCCAATGGGGAAAACGGCATTGTGATGTCACAATGGGGGAAAGGGCATTGTGATGTCACAATGGGGTAAACTGCATTGTGATGTCACAATGGGGGAAATGGCATTGTGATGTCACAATGGGGGAAATGGCATTGTGATGTCACACTGGGGGAAATGGCATTGTGATGTCACAATGGGGGAAATGGCATTGTGATGTCACAATGGGGGAAAGGGCATTGTGATGTCACAATGGGGGAAAGGGCATTGTGATGTCACAATAGGGAAAACGGCATTGTGATATCACAATGGGGGAAATGGCATTGTGATGTCACAATGGGGGAAAGGGCATTGTGATGTCACAATGGGGAAAATGGCATTGTGATGTCACAATGGGGGAAAGGGCATTGCGATGTCACAATGGGGAAAACTGCATTGTGATGTCAGAATGGGGGAAAGGGCATTGTGATGTCACAATGCAGAAAACGGCATTGTGATGTCACAATGGGGGAAATGGCATTGTGATGTCACAATGGGGGAAATGGCATTGTGATGTCACAATGGGGGAAATGGCATTGTGATGTCACAATGGGGGAAACGGCATTGTGATGTCACAAAGGGGTTAACGGCATTGTGATGTCACAATGGGGGAAATGGCATTGTGATGTCACAATGGGGGAAAGGGCATTGTGATGTCACAATGGGGTAAACTGCATTGTGATGTCACAATGGGGGAAAGGGCATTGTGATGTCACAATGGGGTAAACTGCATTGTGATGTCACAATGGGGGAAATGGCATTGTGATGTCACAATGGGGGAAAGGGCATTGTGATGTCACAATGGGGTAAACTGCATTCTGATGTCACAATGGGGGAAACGGCATTGTGATGTCACAATGGGGGAAAGGGCATTGTGATGTCACAATAGGGAAAACGGCATTGTGATATCACAATGGGGGAAATGGCATTGTGATGTCACAATGGGGGAAAGGGCATTGTGATGTCACAATGGGGAAAATGGCATTGTGATGTCACAATGGGGGAAAGGGCATTGCGATGTCACAATGGGGAAAACTGCATTGTGATGTCAGAATGGGGGAAAGGGCATTGTGATGTCACAATGCAGAAAACGGCATTGTGATGTCACAATGGGGGAAATGGCATTGTGATGTCACAATGGGGGAAATGGCATTGTGATATCACAATGGGGGAAATGGCATTGTGATGTCACAATGGGGAAATGGCATTGTGATGTCACAATGGGTGAAATGGCATTGTGATGTCACAATGGGGGAAAGAGCATTGTGATGTCACAATAGGGAAAACGGCATTGTAATGTCACAATGGGGGAAATGGCATTGTGATGCCACAATGGGGGAAAGGGCATTGTGATGTCACAATGTGGAAAACGGCATTGTGATGTCACAATGGGGGAAAGGGCATTGCGATGTCACAATGGGGAAAACTGCATTGTGATGTCACAATGGGGGAAAGGGCATTGTGATGTCACAATGGGGAAAACGGCATTGTAATGTCACAATGGGGGAAATGGAATTGTGATGTCACAATGGGAAAACAGCATTGTGATGTCACAATGGGGGAAACGGCATTGTGATATCACAATGGGGAAAGGGCATTGTGATGTCACAATGGGGAAAACGGCATTGTAATGTCACAATGGGGGAAATGGAATTGTGATGTCACAATGGGAAAAACAGCATTGTGATGTCACAATGGGGGAAACGGCATTGTGATATCACAATGGGGAAAGGGCATTGTGATGTCACAATGGAGGAAATGGCATTGTGATGTCACAATAGGGAAAACGGCATTGCGATGTCACAATGGGGGAAAGGGCATTGTGATGTCACAATGTGGTAAACTGCATTGTGATGTCACAATGGGGGAAACGGCATTGTGATGTCACAATGGGGGAAATGGCATTGTGATGTCACAATGGGGGAAATGGCATTGTGATGTCACAATGGGGGAAATGGCATTTTGATGTCACAATGTGGGAAATGGCATTGTGATGTCACAATGGGGGAAATGGCATTGTGATGTCACAATGGGGGAAACGGCATTGTGATGTCACAATGGGGGAAATGGCATTGTGATGTCACAATGGGGGAAAGGGCATTGTGATGTCACAATGGGGTAAACTGCATTGTGATGTCACAATGGGGGAAAGGGCATTGTGATGTCACAATGCGGAAAACGGCATTGTGATGTCACAATGGGGGAAACTGCATTGTGATGTCACAATGGGGAAAACTGCATTGTGATGTCACAATGTGGGAAATGGCATTGTGATGTCACAATAGGGAAAACAGCATTGTGATGTCACAATGGGGGAAAGGGCATTCTGATGTCACAATGTGGTTAACTGCATTGTGATGTCACAATGGGGGAAATGGCATTGTGATGTCACAATGGGGGAAATGGCATTGTGATGTCACAATGGGGAAAGGGCATTGTGATGTCACAATGGAGGAAATGGCATTGTGATGTCACAATAGGGAAACGGCATTGTGATGTCACAATGGGGGAAAGGGCATTGTGATGTCACAATGGGGTAAACTGCATTCTGATGTCACAATGGGGGAAACGGCATTGTGATGTCACAATGGGGGAAATGGCATTGTGATGTCACAATGGGGAAAGGGCATTGTGATGTCACAGTAGGGAAAACGGCATTGTGATGTCACAATGGGGGAAAGGGCATTGTGATGTCACAATGGGGTAAACTGCATTGTGATGTCACAATGGGGGAAACGGCATTGTGATGTCACAATGGGGGAAATGGCATTGTGATGTCACAATGGGGGAAAGGGCATTGTGATGTCACAATGGGGTAAACTGCATTCTGATGTCACAATGGGGGAAACAGCATTGTGATGTCACAATGGGGGAAAGGGCATTGTGATGTCACAATGGGGGAAAGGGCATTGTGATGTCACAATGGGGAAAATGGCATTGTGATGTCACAATGGGGGAAAGGGCATTGCGATGTCACAATGGGGAAAACTGCATTGTGATGTCAGAATGGGGGAAAGGGCATTGTGATGTCACAATGCAGAAAACGGCATTGTGATGTCACAATGGGGGAAATGGCATTGTGATGTCACAATGGGGGAAATGGCATTGTGATGTCACAATGGGGGAAATGGCATTGTGATGTCACAATGGGGGAAACGGCATTGTGATGTCACAAAGGGGTTAACGGCATTGTGATGTCACAATGGGGGAAATGGCATTGTGATGTCACAATGGGGGAAAGGGCATTGTGATGTCACAATGGGGTAAACTGCATTGTGATGTCACAATGGGGGAAAGGGCATTGTGATGTCACAATGGGGTAAACTGCATTGTGATGTCACAATGGGGGAAATGGCATTGTGATGTCACAATGGGGGAAAGGGCATTGTGATGTCACAATGGGGTAAACTGCATTCTGATGTCACAATGGGGGAAACGGCATTGTGATGTCACAATGGGGGAAAGGGCATTGTGATGTCACAATAGGGAAAACGGCATTGTGATATCACAATGGGGGAAATGGCATTGTGATGTCACAATGGGGGAAAGGGCATTGTGATGTCACAATGGGGAAAATGGCATTGTGATGTCACAATGGGGGAAAGGGCATTGCGATGTCACAATGGGGAAAACTGCATTGTGATGTCAGAATGGGGGAAAGGGCATTGTGATGTCACAATGCAGAAAACGGCATTGTGATGTCACAATGGGGGAAATGGCATTGTGATGTCACAATGGGGGAAATGGCATTGTGATATCACAATGGGGGAAATGGCATTGTGATGTCACAATGGGGAAATGGCATTGTGATGTCACAATGGGTGAAATGGCATTGTGATGTCACAATGGGGGAAAGAGCATTGTGATGTCACAATAGGGAAAACGGCATTGTAATGTCACAATGGGGGAAATGGCATTGTGATGCCACAATGGGGGAAAGGGCATTGTGATGTCACAATGTGGAAAACGGCATTGTGATGTCACAATGGGGGAAAGGGCATTGCGATGTCACAATGGGGAAAACTGCATTGTGATGTCACAATGGGGGAAAGGGCATTGTGATGTCACAATGGGGAAAACGGCATTGTAATGTCACAATGGGGGAAATGGAATTGTGATGTCACAATGGGAAAACAGCATTGTGATGTCACAATGGGGGAAACGGCATTGTGATATCACAATGGGGAAAGGGCATTGTGATGTCACAATGGGGAAAACGGCATTGTAATGTCACAATGGGGGAAATGGAATTGTGATGTCACAATGGGAAAAACAGCATTGTGATGTCACAATGGGGGAAACGGCATTGTGATATCACAATGGGGAAAGGGCATTGTGATGTCACAATGGAGGAAATGGCATTGTGATGTCACAATAGGGAAAACGGCATTGCGATGTCACAATGGGGGAAAGGGCATTGTGATGTCACAATGTGGTAAACTGCATTGTGATGTCACAATGGGGGAAACGGCATTGTGATGTCACAATGGGGGAAATGGCATTGTGATGTCACAATGGGGGAAATGGCATTGTGATGTCACAATGGGGGAAATGGCATTTTGATGTCACAATGTGGGAAATGGCATTGTGATGTCACAATGGGGGAAATGGCATTGTGATGTCACAATGGGGGAAACGGCATTGTGATGTCACAATGGGGGAAATGGCATTGTGATGTCACAATGGGGGAAAGGGCATTGTGATGTCACAATGGGGTAAACTGCATTGTGATGTCACAATGGGGGAAAGGGCATTGTGATGTCACAATGCGGAAAACGGCATTGTGATGTCACAATGGGGGAAACTGCATTGTGATGTCACAATGGGGAAAACTGCATTGTGATGTCACAATGTGGGAAATGGCATTGTGATGTCACAATAGGGAAAACAGCATTGTGATGTCACAATGGGGGAAAGGGCATTCTGATGTCACAATGTGGTTAACTGCATTGTGATGTCACAATGGGGGAAATGGCATTGTGATGTCACAATGGGGGAAATGGCATTGTGATGTCACAATGGGGAAAGGGCATTGTGATGTCACAATGGAGGAAATGGCATTGTGATGTCACAATAGGGAAACGGCATTGTGATGTCACAATGGGGGAAAGGGCATTGTGATGTCACAATGGGGTAAACTGCATTCTGATGTCACAATGGGGGAAACGGCATTGTGATGTCACAATGGGGGAAATGGCATTGTGATGTCACAATGGGGAAAGGGCATTGTGATGTCACAGTAGGGAAAACGGCATTGTGATGTCACAATGGGGGAAAGGGCATTGTGATGTCACAATGGGGTAAACTGCATTGTGATGTCACAATGGGGGAAACGGCATTGTGATGTCACACTGGGGGAAATGGCATTGTGATGTCACAATGGGGTAAACTGCATTGTGTTGTCACAATGGGGCAACGGCATTGTGATGTCACAATGGGGGAAATGGCATTGTGATGTCACAATGGGGGAAAGGGCATTGTGATGTCACAATGGGGGAAAGCACATTGTGATGTCACAATGGGGAAAACTGCATTGTGATGTCACAATGGGGGAGAGGGCATTGTGATGTCACAATGGGGGAAAGGGCATTGTGATGTCACAATGGGGGAAAGGACATTGTGATGTCACAATGGGGGAAACGGCATTGTGATGTCCCAATGGGGAAAACGGCATTGTGATGTCACAATGGGGGAAAGGGCATTGTGATGTCACAATGGGGTAAACTGCATTGTGATGTCACAATGGGGGAAATGGCATTGTGATGTCACAATGGGGGAAATGGCATTGTGATGTCACACTGGGGGAAATGGCATTGTGATGTCACAATGGGGGAAATGGCATTGTGATGTCACAATGGGGGAAAGGGCATTGTGATGTCACAATGGGGGAAAGGGCATTGTGATGTCACAATAGGGAAAACGGCATTGTGATATCACAATGGGGGAAATGGCATTGTGATGTCACAATGGGGGAAAGGGCATTGTGATGTCACAATGGGGAAAATGGCATTGTGATGTCACAATGGGGGAAAGGGCATTGCGATGTCACAATGGGGAAAACTGCATTGTGATGTCAGAATGGGGGAAAGGGCATTGTGATGTCACAATGCAGAAAACGGCATTGTGATGTCACAATGGGGGAAATGGCATTGTGATGTCACAATGGGGGAAATGGCATTGTGATGTCACAATGGGGGAAATGGCATTGTGATGTCACAATGGGGGAAACGGCATTGTGATGTCACAAAGGGGTTAACGGCATTGTGATGTCACAATGGGGGAAATGGCATTGTGATGTCACAATGGGGGAAAGGGCATTGTGATGTCACAATGGGGTAAACTGCATTGTGATGTCACAATGGGGGAAAGGGCATTGTGATGTCACAATGGGGTAAACTGCATTGTGATGTCACAATGGGGGAAATGGCATTGTGATGTCACAATGGGGGAAAGGGCATTGTGATGTCACAATGGGGTAAACTGCATTCTGATGTCACAATGGGGGAAACGGCATTGTGATGTCACAATGGGGGAAAGGGCATTGTGATGTCACAATAGGGAAAACGGCATTGTGATATCACAATGGGGGAAATGGCATTGTGATGTCACAATGGGGGAAAGGGCATTGTGATGTCACAATGGGGAAAATGGCATTGTGATGTCACAATGGGGGAAAGGGCATTGCGATGTCACAATGGGGAAAACTGCATTGTGATGTCAGAATGGGGGAAAGGGCATTGTGATGTCACAATGCAGAAAACGGCATTGTGATGTCACAATGGGGGAAATGGCATTGTGATGTCACAATGGGGGAAATGGCATTGTGATATCACAATGGGGGAAATGGCATTGTGATGTCACAATGGGGAAATGGCATTGTGATGTCACAATGGGTGAAATGGCATTGTGATGTCACAATGGGGGAAAGAGCATTGTGATGTCACAATAGGGAAAACGGCATTGTATTGTCACAATGGGGGAAATGGCATTGTGATGCCACAATGGGGGAAAGGGCATTGTGATGTCACAATGTGGAAAACGGCATTGTGATGTCACAATGGGGGAAAGGGCATTGCGATGTCACAATGGGGAAAACTGCATTGTGATGTCACAATGGGGGAAAGGGCATTGTGATGTCACAATGGGGAAAACGGCATTGTAATGTCACAATGGGGGAAATGGAATTGTGATGTCACAATGGGAAAACAGCATTGTGATGTCACAATGGGGGAAACGGCATTGTGATATCACAATGGGGAAAGGGCATTGTGATGTCACAATGGGGAAAACGGCATTGTAATGTCACAATGGGGGAAATGGAATTGTGATGTCACAATGGGAAAAACAGCATTGTGATGTCACAATGGGGGAAACGGCATTGTGATATCACAATGGGGAAAGGGCATTGTGATGTCACAATGGAGGAAATGGCATTGTGATGTCACAATAGGGAAAACGGCATTGCGATGTCACAATGGGGGAAAGGGCATTGTGATGTCACAATGTGGTAAACTGCATTGTGATGTCACAATGGGGGAAACGGCATTGTGATGTCACAATGGGGGAAATGGCATTGTGATGTCACAATGGGGGAAATGGCATTGTGATGTCACAATGGGGGAAATGGCATTGTGATGTCACAATGGGGGAAATGGCATTGTGATGTCACAATGGGGGAAATGGCATTGTGATGTCACAATGGGGGAAACGGCATTGTGATGTCACAATGGGGGAAATGGCATTGTGATGTCACAATGGGGGAAAGGGCATTGTGATGTCACAATGGGGTAAACTGCATTGTGATGTCACAATGGGGGAAAGGGCATTGTGATGTCACAATGCGGAAAACGGCATTGTGATGTCACAATGGGGGAAACTGCATTGTGATGTCACAATGGGGAAAACTGCATTGTGATGTCACAATGTGGGAAATGGCATTGTGATGTCACAATAGGGAAAACAGCATTGTGATGTCACAATGGGGGAAAGGGCATTCTGATGTCACAATGTGGTTAACTGCATTGTGATGTCACAATGGGGGAAATGGCATTGTGATGTCACAATGGGGGAAATGGCATTGTGATGTCACAATGGGGAAAGGGCATTGTGATGTCACAATGGAGGAAATGGCATTGTGATGTCACAATAGGGAAACGGCATTGTGATGTCACAATGGGGGAAAGGGCATTGTGATGTCACAATGGGGTAAACTGCATTCTGATGTCACAATGGGGGAAACGGCATTGTGATGTCACAATGGGGGAAATGGCATTGTGATGTCACAATGGGGAAAGGGCATTGTGATGTCACAGTAGGGAAAACGGCATTGTGATGTCACAATGGGGGAAAGGGCATTGTGATGTCACAATGGGGTAAACTGCATTGTGATGTCACAATGGGGGAAACGGCATTGTGATGTCACAATGGGGGAAAGGGCATTGTGATGTCACAATGGGGTAAACTGCATTGTGATGTCACAATGGGGGAAACGGCATTGTGATGTCACAATGGGGGAAATGGCATTGTGATGTCACAATGGGGGAAAGGGCATTGTGATGTCACAATAGGGAAAACGGCATTGTGATGTCACAATGGGGGAAAAGGCATTGTGATGTCACACTGGGGGAAATGGCATTGTGATGTCACAATGGGGTAAACTGCATTGTGTTGTCACAATGGGGCAACGGCATTGTGATGTCACAATGGGGGAAATGGCATTGTGATGTCACAATGGGGGAAAGGGCATTGTGATGTCACAATGGGGGAAAGCACATTGTGATGTCACAATGGGGAAAACTGCATTGTGATGTCACAATGGGGGAGAGGGCATTGTGATGTCACAATGGGGGAAAGGGCATTGTGATGTCACAATGGGGGAAAGGACATTGTGATGTCACAATGGGGGAAACGGCATTGTGATGTCCCAATGGGGAAAACGGCATTGTGATGTCACAATGGGGGAAAGGGCATTGTGATGTCACAATGGGGTAAACTGCATTGTGATGTCACAATGGGGGAAATGGCATTGTGATGTCACAATGGGGGAAATGGCATTGTGATGTCACACTGGGGGAAATGGCATTGTGATGTCACAATGGGGAAAAGGGCATTGTGATGTCACAATGGGAAAAAACGGCATTGTGATGTCACAATGGGGGAAAGGGCATTGTGATGTCACAATGGGGTAAACTGCATTGTGATGTCACAATGGGGGAAACGGCATTGTGATGTCACAATGGGGGAAAGGGCATTGTGATGTCACAATAGGGAAAACGGCATTGTGATGTCACAATGGGGGAAATGGCATTGTGATGTCACAATGGGGGAAAGGGCATTGTGATGTCACAATGGGGAAAATGGCATTGTGATGTCACAATGGGGGAAAGGGCATTGCGATGTCACAATGGGGAAAACTGCATTGTGATGTCAGAATGGGGGAAAGGGCATTGTGATGTCACAATGCAGAAAACGGCATTGTGATGTCACAATGGGGGAAATGGCATTGTGATGTCACAATGGGGGAAATGGCATTGTGATATCACAATGGGGGAAATGGCATTGTGATGTCACAATGGGGGAAATGGCATTGTGATGTCACAATGGGTGAAATGGCATTGTGATGTCACAATGGGGGAAAGAGCATTGTGATGTCACAATAGGGAAAACAGCATTGTAATGTCACAATGGGGGAAATGGCATTGTGATGTCACAATGGGGGAAAGGGCATTGTGATGTCACAATGTGGAAAACGGCATTGTGATGTCACAATGGGGGAAAGGGCATTGCGATGTCACAATTGGGAAAACTGCATTGTGATGTCACAATGGGGGAAAGGGCATTGTGATGTCACAATGGGGAAAACGGCATTGTAATGTCACAATGGGGGAAATGGAATTGTGATGTCACAATGGGAAAAACAGCATTGTGATGTCACAATGGGGGAAACGGCATTGTGATATCACAATGGGGGAAATGGCATTGTGATGTCACAATGGGGGAAATGGCATTGTGATGTCACACTGGGGGAAATGGCATTGTGATGTCACAATGGGGAAAAGGGCATTGTGATGTCACAATGGGGAAAACGGCATTGTGATGTCACAATGGGGGAAAGGGCATTGTGATGTCACAATGGGGTAAACTGCATTTTGATGTCACAATGGGGGAAACGGCATTGTGATGTCACAATGGGGGAAATGGCATTGTGATGTCACAATGGGGAAAGGGCATTGTGATGTCACAGTAGGGAAAACGGCATTGTGATGTCACAATGGGGGAAATGGCATTGTGATGTCACAATGGGGGAAAGGGCATTGTGATGTCACAATGTGGAAAACGGCATTGTGATGTCACAATGGGGGAAAGGGCATTGCGATGTCACAATGGGGAAAACTGCATTGTGATGTCACAATGGGGGAAAGGGCATTGTGATGTCACAATGGGGAAAACGGCATTGTAATGTCACAATGGGGGAAATGGAATTGTGATGTCACAATGGGAAAAACAGCATTGTGATGTCACAATGGGGGAAACGGCATTGTGATATCACAATGGGGAAAGGGCATTGTGATGTCACAATGGAGGAAATGGCATTGTGATGTCACAATAGGGAAAACGGCATTGCGATGTCACAATGGGGGAAAGGGCATTGTGATGTCACAATGTGGTAAACTGCATTGTGATGTCACAATGGGGGAAACGGCATTGTGATGTCACAATGGTGGAAATGGCATTGTGATGTCACAATGGGGGAAATGGCATTGTGATGTCACAATGGGGGAAATGGCATTGTGATGTCACAATGGGGGAAACGGCATTGTGATGTCACAATGGGGGAAACGGCATTGTGATGTCACAATGGGGGAAATGGCATTGTGATGTCACAATGGGGGAAAGGGCATTGTGATGTCACAATGGGGTAAACTGCATTGTGATGTCACAATGGGGGAAAGGGCATTGTGATGTCACAATGGGGTAAACTGCATTGTGATGTCACAATGGGGGAAATGGCATTGTGATGTCACAATGGGGGAAATGGCATTGTGATGTCACACTGGGGGAAATGGCATTGTGATGTCACAATGGGGAAAAGGGCATTGTGATGTCACAATGGGGAAAACGGCATTGTGATGTCACAATGGGGGAAAGGGCATTGTGATGTCACAATGGGGTAAACTGCATTCTGATGTCACAATGGGGGAAACGGCATTGTGATGTCACAATGGGGGAAATGGCATTGTGATGTCACAATGGGGAAAGGGCATTGTGATGTCACAGTAGGGAAAACGGCATTGTGATGTCACAATGGGGGAAATGGCATTGTGATGTCACAATGGGGGAAAGGGCATTGTGATGTCACAATGTGGAAAACGGCATTGTGATGTCACAATGGGGGAAAGGGCATTGCGATGTCACAATGGGGAAAACTGCATTGTGATGTCACAATGGGGGAAAGGGCATTGTGATGTCACAATGGGGAAAACGGCATTGTAATGTCACAATGGGGGAAATGGAATTGTGATGTCACAATGGGAAAAACAGCATTGTGATGTCACAATGGGGGAAACGGCATTGTGATATCACAATGAGGAAAGGGCATTGTGATGTCACAATGGAGGAAATGGCATTGTGATGTCACAATAGGGAAAACGGCATTGCGATGTCACAATGGGGGAAAGGGCATTGTGATGTCACAATGTGGTAAACTGCATTGTGATGTCACAATGGGGGAAACGGCATTGTGATGTCACAATGGGGGAAATGGCATTGTGATGTCACAATGGGGGAAATGGCATTGTGATGTCACAATGGGGGAAATGGCATTGTGATGTCACAATGGGGGAAATGGCATTGTGATGTCACAATGGGGGAAACGGCATTGTGATGTCACAATGGGGGAAATGGCATTGTGATGTCACAATGGGGGAAAGGGCATTGTGATGTCACAATGGGGTAAACTGCATTGTGATGTCACAATGGGGGAAAGGGCATTGTGATGTCACAATGCGGAAAACGGCATTGTGATGTCACAATGTGGGAAATGGCATTGTGATGTCACAATAGGGAAAACAGCATTGTGATGTCACAATGGGGGAAAGGGCATTCTGATGTCACAATGTGGTTAACTGCATTGTGATGTCACAATGGGGGAAATGGCATTGTGATGTCACAATGGGGGAAATGGCATTGTGATGTCACAATGGGGAAAGGGCATTGTGATGTCACAATGGAGGAAATGGCATTGTGATGTCACAATAGGGAAACGGCATTGTGATGTCACAATGGGGGAAAGGGCATTGTGATGTCACAATGGGGGAAACGGCATTGTGATGTCACAATGGGGGAAATGGCATTGTGATGTCACAATGGGGAAAGGGCATTGTGATGTCACAGTAGGGAAAACGGCATTGTGATGTCACAATGGGGGAAAGGGCATTGTGATGTCACAATGGGGTAAACTGCATTGTGATGTCACAATGGGGGAAACGGCATTGTGATGTCACAATGGGGGAAAGGGCATTGTGATGTCACAATGGGGTAAACTGCATTGTGATGTTACAATGGGGGAAACGGCATTGTGATGTCACAATGGGGGAAATGGCATTGTGATGTCACAATGGGGGAAAGGGCATTGTGATGTCACAATAGGGAAAATGGCATTGTGATGTCACAATGGGGGAAATGGCATTGTGATGTCACACTGGGGGAAATGGCATTGTGATGTCACAATGGGGTAAACTGCATTGTGTTGTCACAATGGGGCAACGGCATTGTGATGTCACAATGGGGGAAATGGCATTGTGATGTCACAATGGGGGAAAGGGCATTGTGATGTCACAATGGGGGAAAGCACATTGTGATGTCACAATGGGGAAAACTGCATTGTGATGTCACAATGGGGGAAAGGGCATTGTGATGTCACAATGGGGTAAACTGCATTGTGATGTCACAATGGGGGAAACGGCATTGTGATGTCACAATGGGGGAAAGGGCATTGTGATGTCACAATAGGGAAAACGGCATTGTGATGTCACAATGGGGGAAATGGCATTGTGATGTCACAATGGGGGAAAGGGCATTGTGATGTCACAATGCGGAAAACGGCATTGTGATGTCACAATGGGGGAAAGGGCATTGCGATGTCACAATGGGGAAAACTGCATTGTGATGTCACAATGGGGGAAAGGGCATTGTGATGTCACAATGGGGAAAACGGCATTGTAATGTCACAATGGGGGAAATGGAATTGTGATGTCACAATGGGAAAAACAGCATTGTGATGTCACAATGGGGGAAACGGCATTGTGATATCACAATGGGGAAAGGGCATTGTGATGTCACAATGGAGGAAATGGCATTGTGATGTCACAATAGGGAAAACGGCATTGCGATGTCACAATGGGGGAAAGGGCATTGTGATGTCACAATGTGGTAAACTGCATTGTGATGTCACAATGGGGGAAACGGCATTGTGATGTCACAATGGGGGAAATGGCATTGTGATGTCACAATGGGGGAAATGGCATTGTGATGTCACAATGGGGGAAATGGCATTGTGATGTCACAATGGGGGAAATGGCATTGTGATGTCACAATGGGGGAAATGGCATTGTGATGTCACAATGGGGGAAATGGCATTGTATGTCACAATGGGGGAAACGGCATTGTGATGTCACAATGGGGGAAATGGCATTGTGATGTCACAATGGGGGAAAGGGCATTGTGATGTCACAATGGGGTAAACTGCATTGTGATGTCACAATGGGGGAAAGGGCATTGTGATGTCACAATGCGGAAAACGGCATTGTGATGTCACAATGGGGGAAACTGCATTGTGATGTCACAATGGGGAAAACTGCATTGTGATGTCACAATGTGGGAAATGGCATTGTGATGTCACAATAGGGAAAACAGCATTGTGATGTCACAATGGGGGAAAGGGCATTCTGATGTCACAATGTGGTTAACTGCATTGTGATGTCACAATGGGGGAAATGGCATTGTGATGTCACAATGGGGGAAATGGCATTGTGATGTCACAATGGGGAAAGGGCATTGTGATGTCACAATGGAGGAAATGGCATTGTGATGTCACAATAGGGAAACGGCATTGTGATGTCACAATGGGGGAAAGGGCATTCTGATGTCACAATGGGGGAAACGGCATTGTGATGTCACAATGGGGGAAATGGCATTGTGATGTCACAATGGGGAAAGGGCATTGTGATGTCACAATGGGGTAAACTGCATTGTGATGTCACAATGGGGGAAAGGGCATTGTGATGTCACAATGGGGTAAACTGCATTGTGATGTCACAATGGGGGAAATGGCATTGTGATGTCACAATGGGGGAAATGGCATTGTGATGTCACACTGGGGGAAATGGCATTGTGATGTCACAATGGGGAAAAGGGCATTGTGATGTCACAATGGGGAAAACGGCATTGTGATGTCACAATGGGGGAAAGGGCATTGTGATGTCACAATGGGGTAAACTGCATTCTGATGTCACAATGGGGGAAATGGCATTGCGATGTCACAATGGGGGAAATGGCATTGTGATGTCACAATGGGGAAAGGGCATTGTGATGTCACAATGGAGGAAATGGCATTGTGATGTCACAATAGGGAAACGGCATTGTGATGTCACAATGGGGGAAAGGGCATTGTGATGTCACAATGGGGTAAACTGCATTCTGATGTCACAATGGGGGAAACGGCATTGTGATGTCACAATGGGGGAAATGGCATTGTGATGTCACAATGGGGAAAGGGCATTGTGATGTCACAGTAGGGAAAACGGCATTGTGATGTCACAATGGGGGAAAGGGCATTGTGATGTCACCATGGGGTAAACTGCATTGTGATGTCACAATGGGGGAAACGGCATTGTGATGTCACAATGGGGGAAATGGCATTGTGATGTCACAATGGGGGAAAGAGCATTGTGATGTCACAATAGGGAAAACGGCATTGTAATGTCACAATGGGGGAAATGGCATTGTGATGTCACAATGGGGGAAAGGGCATTGTGATGTCACAATGTGGAAAACGGCATTGTGATGTCACAATGGGGGAAAGGGCATTGTGATGTCACAATGGGGAAAACTGCATTGTGATGTCACAATGGGGGAAAGGGCATTGTGATGTCACAATGGGGAAAACGGCATTGTAATGTCACAATGGGGGAAATGGAATTGCGATGTCACAATGGGGAAAACTGCATTGTGATGTCAGAATGGGGGAAAGGGCATTGTGATGTCACAATGCAGAAAACGGCATTGTGATGTCACAATGGGGGAAATGGCATTGTCATGTCACAATGGGGGAAAGGGCATTGTGATGTCACAATGGGGTAAACTGCATTGTGATGTCACAATGGGGGAAAGGGCATTGTGATGTCACAATGGGGTAAACTGCATTGTGATGTCACAATGGGGGAAATGGCATTGTGATGTCACAATGGGGGAAAGGGCATTGTGATGTCACAATGGGGTAAACTGCATTCTGATGTCACAATGGGGGAAACGGCATTGTGATGTCACAATGGGGGAAAGGGCATTGTGATGTCACAATAGGGAAAACGGCATTGTGATATCACAATGGGGGAAATGGCATTGTGATGTCACAATGGGGGAAAGGGCATTGTGATTTCACAATGGGGAAAATGGCATTGTGATGTCACAATGGGGGAAAGGGCATTGCGATGTCACAATGCAGAAAACGGCATTGTGATGTCACAATGGGGGAAATGGCATTGTGATGTCACAATGGGGGAAATGGCATTGTGATATCACAATGGGGGAAATGGCATTGTGATGTCACAATGGGGAAATGGCATTGTGATGTCACAATGGGTGAAATGGCATTGTGATGTCACAATGGGGGAAAGAGCATTGTGATGTCACAATAGGGAAAACGGCATTGTAATGTCACAATGGGGGAAATGGCATTGTGATGCCACAATGGGGGAAAGGGCATTGTGATGTCACAATGTGGAAAACGGCATTGTGATGTCACAATGGGGGAAAGGGCATTGCGATGTCACAATGGGGAAAACTGCATTGTGATGTCACAATGGGGGAAAGGGCATTGTGATGTCACAATGGGGAAAACGGCATTGTAATGTCACAATGGGGGAAATGGAATTGTGATGTCACAATGGGAAAAACAGCATTGTGATGTCACAATGGGGGAAACGGCATTGTGATATCACAATGGGGAAAGGGCATTGTGATGTCACAATGGGGAAAACGGCATTGTAATGTCACAATGGGGGAAATGGAATTGTGATGTCACAATGGGAAAAACAGCATTGTGATGTCACAATGGGGGAAACGGCATTGTGATATCACAATGGGGAAAGGGCATTGTGATGTCACAATGGAGGAAATGGCATTGTGATGTCACAATAGGGAAAACGGCATTGCGATGTCACAATGGGGGAAAGGGCATTGTGATGTCACAATGTGGTAAACTGCATTGTGATGTCACAATGGGGGAAACGGCATTGTGATGTCACAATGGGGGAAACGGCATTGTGATGTCACAATGGGGGAAATGGCATTGTGATGTCACAATGGGGGAAATGGCATTGTGATGTCACAATGGGGGAAATGGCATTGTGATGTCACAATGGGGGAAATGGCATTGTGATGTCACAATGGGGGAAATGGCATTGTGATGTCACAATGGGGGAAACGGCATTGTGATGTCACAATGGGGGAAACGGCATTGTGATGTCACAATGGGGGAAATGGCATTGTGATGTCACAATGGGGGAAAGGGCATTGTGATGTCACAATGGGGTAAACTGCATTGTGATGTCACAATGGGGGAAAGGGCATTGTGATGTCACAATGGGGTAAACTGCATTGTGATGTCACAATGGGGGAAATGGCATTGTGATGTCACAATGGGGGAAAGGGCATTGTGATGTCACAATGGGGTAAACTGCATTCTGATGTCACAATGGGGGAAACAGCATTGTGATGTCACAATGGGGGAAAGGGCATTGTGATGTCACAATGGGGGAAAGGGCATTGTGATGTCACAATAGGGAAAACGGCATTGTGATATCACAATGGGGGAAATGGCATTGTGATGTCACAATGGGGGAAAGGGCATTGTGATGTCACAATGGGGAAAATGGCATTGTGATGTCACAATGGGGGAAAGGGCATTGCGATGTCACAATGGGGAAAACTGCATTGTGATGTCAGAATGGGGGAAAGGGCATTGTGATGTCACAATGCAGAAAACGGCATTGTGATGTCACAATGGGGGAAATGGCATTGTGATGTCACAATGGGGGAAATGGCATTGTGATGTCACAATGGGGGAAATGGCATTGTGATGTCACAATGGGGGAAACGGCATTGTGATGTCACAAAGGGGTTAACGGCATTGTGATGTCACAATGGGGGAAATGGCATTGTGATGTCACAATGGGGGAAAGGGCATTGTGATGTCACAATGGGGTAAACTGCATTGTGATGTCACAATGGGGGAAAGGGCATTGTGATGTCACAATGGGGTAAACTGCATTGTGATGTCACAATGGGGGAAATGGCATTGTGATGTCACAATGGGGGAAAGGGCATTGTGATGTCACAATGGGGTAAACTGCATTCTGATGTCACAATGGGGGAAACGGCATTGTGATGTCACAATGGGGGAAAGGGCATTGTGATGTCACAATAGGGAAAACGGCATTGTGATATCACAATGGGGGAAATGGCATTGTGATGTCACAATGGGGGAAAGGGCATTGTGATGTCACAATGGGGAAAATGGCATTGTGATGTCACAATGGGGGAAAGGGCATTGCGATGTCACAATGGGGAAAACTGCATTGTGATGTCAGAATGGGGGAAAGGGCATTGTGATGTCACAATGCAGAAAACGGCATTGTGATGTCACAATGGGGGAAATGGCATTGTGATGTCACAATGGGGGAAATGGCATTGTGATATCACAATGGGGGAAATGGCATTGTGATGTCACAATGGGGAAATGGCATTGTGATGTCACAATGGGTGAAATGGCATTGTGATGTCACAATGGGGGAAAGAGCATTGTGATGTCACAATAGGGAAAACGGCATTGTAATGTCACAATGGGGGAAATGGCATTGTGATGCCACAATGGGGGAAAGGGCATTGTGATGTCACAATGTGGAAAACGGCATTGTGATGTCACAATGGGGGAAAGGGCATTGCGATGTCACAATGGGGAAAACTGCATTGTGATGTCACAATGGGGGAAAGGGCATTGTGATGTCACAATGGGGAAAACGGCATTGTAATGTCACAATGGGGGAAATGGAATTGTGATGTCACAATGGGAAACAGCATTGTGATGTCACAATGGGGGAAACGGCATTGTGATATCACAATGGGGAAAGGGCATTGTGATGTCACAATGGGGAAAACGGCATTGTAATGTCACAATGGGGGAAATGGAATTGTGATGTCACAATGGGAAAAACAGCATTGTGATGTCACAATGGGGGAAACGGCATTGTGATATCACAATGGGGAAAGGGCATTGTGATGTCACAATGGAGGAAATGGCATTGTGATGTCACAATAGGGAAAACGGCATTGCGATGTCACAATGGGGGAAAGGGCATTGTGATGTCACAATGTGGTAAACTGCATTGTGATGTCACAATGGGGGAAACGGCATTGTGATGTCACAATGGGGGAAATGGCATTGTGATGTCACAATGGGGGAAATGGCATTGTGATGTCACAATGGGGGAAATGGCATTGTGATGTCACAATGGGGGAAATGGCATTGTGATGTCACAATGGGGGAAATGGCATTGTGATGTCACAATGGGGGAAACGGCATTGTGATGTCACAATGGGGGAAATGGCATTGTGATGTCACAATGGGGGAAAGGGCATTGTGATGTCACAATGGGGTAAACTGCATTGTGATGTCACAATGGGGGAAAGGGCATTGTGATGTCACAATGCGGAAAACGGCATTGTGATGTCACAATGGGGGAAACTGCATTGTGATGTCACAATGGGGAAAACTGCATTGTGATGTCACAATGTGGGAAATGGCATTGTGATGTCACAATAGGGAAAACAGCATTGTGATGTCACAATGGGGGAAAGGGCATTCTGATGTCACAATGTGGTTAACTGCATTGTGATGTCACAATGGGGGAAATGGCATTGTGATGTCACAATGGGGGAAATGGCATTGTGATGTCACAATGGGGAAAGGGCATTGTGATGTCACAATGGAGGAAATGGCATTGTGATGTCACAATAGGGAAACGGCATTGTGATGTCACAATGGGGGAAAGGGCATTGTGATGTCACAATGGGGTAAACTGCATTCTGATGTCACAATGGGGGAAACGGCATTGTGATGTCACAATGGGGGAAATGGCATTGTGATGTCACAATGGGGAAAGGGCATTGTGATGTCACAGTAGGGAAAACGGCATTGTGATGTCACAATGGGGGAAAGGGCATTGTGATGTCACAATGGGGTAAACTGCATTGTGATGTCACAATGGGGGAAACGGCATTGTGATGTCACAATGGGGGAAAGGGCATTGTGATGTCACAATGGGGTAAACTGCATTGTGATGTCACAATGGGGGAAACGGCATTGTGATGTCACAATGGGGGAAATGGCATTGTGATGTCACAATGGGGGAAAGGGCATTGTGATGTCACAATAGGGAAAACGGCATTGTGATGTCACAATGGGGGAAAAGGCATTGTGATGTCACACTGGGGGAAATGGCATTGTGATGTCACAATGGGGTAAACTGCATTGTGTTGTCACAATGGGGCAACGGCATTGTGATGTCACAATGGGGGAAATGGCATTGTGATGTCACAATGGGGGAAATGGCATTGTGATGTCACAATGGGGGAAAGGGCATTGTGATGTCACAATGGGGGAAAGCACATTGTGATGTCACAATGGGGAAAACTGCATTGTGATGTCACAATGGGGGAGAGGGCATTGTGATGTCACAATGGGGGAAAGGGCATTGTGATGTCACAATGGGGGAAAGGACATTGTGATGTCACAATGGGGGAAACGGCATTGTGATGTCCCAATGGGGAAAACGGCATTGTGATGTCACAATGGGGGAAAGGGCATTGTGATGTCACAATGGGGTAAACTGCATTGTGATGTCACAATGGGGGAAATGGCATTGTGATGTCACAATGGGGGAAATGGCATTGTGATGTCACACTGGGGGAAATGGCATTGTGATGTCACAATGGGGAAAAGGGCATTGTGATGTCACAATGGGAAAAAACGGCATTGTGATGTCACAATGGGGGAAAGGGCATTGTGATGTCACAATGGGGTAAACTGCATTGTGATGTCACAATGGGGGAAACGGCATTGTGATGTCACAATGGGGGAAAGGGCATTGTGATGTCACAATAGGGAAAACGGCATTGTGATGTCACAATGGGGGAAATGGCATTGTGATGTCACAATGGGGGAAAGGGCATTGTGATGTCACAATGGGGAAAATGGCATTGTGATGTCACAATGGGGGAAAGGGCATTGCGATGTCACAATGGGGAAAACTGCATTGTGATGTCAGAATGGGGGAAAGGGCATTGTGATGTCACAATGCAGAAAACGGCATTGTGATGTCACAATGGGGGAAATGGCATTGTGATGTCACAATGGGGGAAATGGCATTGTGATATCACAATGGGGGAAATGGCATTGTGATGTCACAATGGGGGAAATGGCATTGTGATGTCACAATGGGTGAAATGGCATTGTGATGTCACAATGGGGGAAAGAGCATTGTGATGTCACAATAGGGAAAACAGCATTGTAATGTCACAATGGGGGAAATGGCATTGTGATGTCACAATGGGGGAAAGGGCATTGTGATGTCACAATGTGGAAAACGGCATTGTGATGTCACAATGGGGGAAAGGGCATTGCGATGTCACAATGGGGGAAAGAGCATTGTGATGTCACAATGGGGAAAACGGCATTGTAATGTCACAATGGGGGAAATGGAATTGTGATGTCACAATGGGAAAAACAGCATTGTGATGTCACAATGGGGGAAACGGCATTGTGATATCACAATGGGGGAAATGGCATTGTGATGTCACAATGGGGGAAATGGCATTGTGATGTCACACTGGGGGAAATGGCATTGTGATGTCACAATGGGGAAAAGGGCATTGTGATGTCACAATGTGGTAAACTGCATTGTGATGTCACAATGGGGGAAACGGCATTGTGATGTCACAATGGGGGAAATGGCATTGTGATGTCACAATGGGGGAAATGGCATTGTGATGTCACAATGGGGGAAATGGCATTGTGATGTCACAATGGGGGAAACGGCATTGTGATGTCACAATGGGGGAAACGGCATTGTGATGTCACAATGGGGGAAATGGCATTGTGATGTCATGGGGGAAAGGGCATTGTGATGTCACAATGGGGTAAACTGCATTGTGATGTCACAATGGGGGAAAGGGCATTGTGATGTCACAATGGGGTAAACTGCATTGTGATGTCACAATGGGGGAAATGGCATTGTGATGTCACAATGGGGGAAATGGCATTGTGATGTCACACTGGGGGAAATGGCATTGTGATGTCACAATGGGGAAAAGGGCATTGTGATGTCACAATGGGGAAAACGGCATTGTGATGTCACAATGGGGGAAAGGGCATTGTGATGTCACAATGGGGTAAACTGCATTCTGATGTCACAATGGGGGAAACGGCATTGTGATGTCACAATGGGGGAAATGGCATTGTGATGTCACAATGGGGAAAGGGCATTGTGATGTCACAGTAGGGAAAACGGCATTGTGATGTCACAATGGGGGAAAGGCATTGTGATGTCACAATGGGGGAAAGGGCATTGTGATGTCACAATGTGGAAAACGGCATTGTGATGTCACAATGGGGGAAAGGGCATTGCGATGTCACAATGGGGAAAACTGCATTGTGATGTCACAATGGGGGAAAGGGCATTGTGATGTCACAATGGGGAAAACGGCATTGTAATGTCACAATGGGGGAAATGGAATTGTGATGTCACAATGGGAAAAACAGCATTGTGATGTCACAATGGGGGAAACGGCATTGTGATATCACAATGAGGAAAGGGCATTGTGATGTCACAATGGAGGAAATGGCATTGTGATGTCACAATAGGGAAAACGGCATTGCGATGTCACAATGGGGGAAAGGGCATTGTGATGTCACAATGTGGTAAACTGCATTGTGATGTCACAATGGGGGAAACGGCATTGTGATGTCACAATGGGGGAAATGGCATTGTGATGTCACAATGGGGGAAATGGCATTGTGATGTCACAATGGGGGAAATGGCATTGTGATGTCACAATGGGGGAAATGGCATTGTGATGTCACAATGGGGGAAACGGCATTGTGATGTCACAATGGGGGAAATGGCATTGTGATGTCACAATGGGGGAAAGGGCATTGTGATGTCACAATGGGGTAAACTGCATTGTGATGTCACAATGGGGGAAAGGGCATTGTGATGTCACAATGCGGAAAACGGCATTGTGATGTCACAATGTGGGAAATGGCATTGTGATGTCACAATAGGGAAAACAGCATTGTGATGTCACAATGGGGGAAAGGGCATTCTGATGTCACAATGTGGTTAACTGCATTGTGATGTCACAATGGGGGAAATGGCATTGTGATGTCACAATGGGGGAAATGGCATTGTGATGTCACAATGGGGAAAGGGCATTGTGATGTCACAATGGAGGAAATGGCATTGTGATGTCACAATAGGGAAACGGCATTGTGATGTCACAATGGGGGAAAGGGCATTGTGATGTCACAATGGGGGAAACGGCATTGTGATGTCACAATGGGGGAAATGGCATTGTGATGTCACAATGGGGAAAGGGCATTGTGATGTCACAGTAGGGAAAACGGCATTGTGATGTCACAATGGGGGAAAGGGCATTGTGATGTCACAATGGGGTAAACTGCATTGTGATGTCACAATGGGGGAAACGGCATTGTGATGTCACAATGGGGGAAAGGGCATTGTGATGTCACAATGGGGTAAACTGCATTGTGATGTTACAATGGGGGAAACGGCATTGTGATGTCACAATGGGGGAAATGGCATTGTGATGTCACAATGGGGGAAAGGGCATTGTGATGTCACAATAGGGAAAATGGCATTGTGATGTCACAATGGGGGAAATGGCATTGTGATGTCACACTGGGGGAAATGGCATTGTGATGTCACAATGGGGTAAACTGCATTGTGTTGTCACAATGGGGCAACGGCATTGTGATGTCACAATGGGGGAAATGGCATTGTGATGTCACAATGGGGGAAAGGGCATTGTGATGTCACAATGGGGGAAAGCACATTGTGATGTCACAATGGGGAAAACTGCATTGTGATGTCACAATGGGGGAAAGGGCATTGTGATGTCACAATGGGGTAAACTGCATTGTGATGTCACAATGGGGGAAACGGCATTGTGATGTCACAATGGGGGAAAGGGCATTGTGATGTCACAATAGGGAAAACGGCATTGTGATGTCACAATGGTAGAAATGGCATTGTGATGTCACAATGGGGGAAAGGGCATTGTGATGTCACAATGCGGAAAACGGCATTGTGATGTCACAATGGGGGAAAGGGCATTGCGATGTCACAATGGGGAAAACTGCATTGTGATGTCACAATGGGGGAAAGGGCATTGTGATGTCACAATGGGGAAAACGGCATTGTAATGTCACAATGGGGGAAATGGAATTGTGATGTCACAATGGGAAAAACAGCATTGTGATGTCACAATGGGGGAAACGGCATTGTGATATCACAATGGGGAAAGGGCATTGTGATGTCACAATGGAGGAAATGGCATTGTGATGTCACAATAGGGAAAACGGCATTGCGATGTCACAATGGGGGAAAGGGCATTGTGATGTCACAATGTGGTAAACTGCATTGTGATGTCACAATGGGGGAAACGGCATTGTGATGTCACAATGGGGGAAATGGCATTGTGATGTCACAATGGGGGAAATGGCATTGTGATGTCACAATGGGGGAAATGGCATTGTGATGTCACAATGGGGGAAATGGCATTGTGATGTCACAATGGGGGAAATGGCATTGTGATGTCACAATGGGGGAAATGGCATTGTATGTCACAATGGGGGAAACGGCATTGTGATGTCACAATGGGGGAAATGGCATTGTGATGTCACAATGGGGGAAAGGGCATTGTGATGTCACAATGGGGTAAACTGCATTGTGATGTCACAATGGGGGAAAGGGCATTGTGATGTCACAATGCGGAAAACGGCATTGTGATGTCACAATGGGGGAAACTGCATTGTGATGTCACAATGGGGAAAACTGCATTGTGATGTCACAATGTGGGAAATGGCATTGTGATGTCACAATAGGGAAAACAGCATTGTGATGTCACAATGGGGGAAAGGGCATTCTGATGTCACAATGTGGTTAACTGCATTGTGATGTCACAATGGGGGAAATGGCATTGTGATGTCACAATGGGGGAAATGGCATTGTGATGTCACAATGGGGAAAGGGCATTGTGATGTCACAATGGAGGAAATGGCATTGTGATGTCACAATAGGGAAACGGCATTGTGATGTCACAATGGGGGAAAGGGCATTCTGATGTCACAATGGGGGAAACGGCATTGTGATGTCACAATGGGGGAAATGGCATTGTGATGTCACAATGGGGAAAGGGCATTGTGATGTCACAATGGGGTAAACTGCATTGTGATGTCACAATGGGGGAAAGGGCATTGTGATGTCACAATGGGGTAAACTGCATTGTGATGTCACAATGGGGGAAATGGCATTGTGATGTCACAATGGGGGAAATGGCATTGTGATGTCACACTGGGGGAAATGGCATTGTGATGTCACAATGGGGAAAAGGGCATTGTGATGTCACAATGGGGAAAACGGCATTGTGATGTCACAATGGGGGAAAGGGCATTGTGATGTCACAATGGGGTAAACTGCATTCTGATGTCACAATGGGGGAAACGGCATTGTGATGTCACAATGGGGGAAAGGGCATTGTGATGTCACAATGGGGGAAAGGGCATTGTGATGTCACAATAGGGAAAACGGCATTGTGATATCACAATGGGGGAAATGGCATTGTGATGTCACAATGGGGGAAAGGGCATTGTGATGTCACAATGGGGAAAATGGCATTGTGATGTCACAATGGGGGAAAGGGCATTGCGATGTCACAATGGGGAAAACTGCATTGTGATGTCAGAATGGGGGAAAGGGCATTGTGATGTCACAATGCAGAAAACGGCATTGTGATGTCACAATGGGGGAAATGGCATTGTGATGTCACAATGGGGGAAATGGCATTGTGATATCACAATGGGGGAAATGGCATTGTGATGTCACAATGGGGAAATGGCATTGTGATGTCACAATGGGTGAAATGGCATTGTGATGTCACAATGGGGGAAAGAGCATTGTGATGTCACAATAGGGAAAACGGCATTGTAATGTCACAATGGGGGAAATGGCATTGTGATGTCACAATGGGGGAAAGGGCATTGTGATGTCACAATGTGGAAAACGGCATTGTGATGTCACAATGGGGGAAAGGGCATTGCGATGTCACAATGGGGAAAACTGCATTGTGATGTCACAATGGGGGAAAGGGCATTGTTATGTCACAATGGGGAAAACGGCATTGTAATGTCACAATGGGGGAAATGGAATTGTGATGTCACAATGGGAAAAACAGCATTGTGATGTCACAATGGGGGAAACGACATTGTGATATCACAATGGGGAAAGGGCATTGTGATGTCACAACGGAGGAAATGGCATTGTGATGTCACAATAGGGAAAACGGCATTGCGATGTCACAATGGGGGAAAGGGCATTGTGATGTCACAATGTGGTAAACTGCATTGTGATGTCACAATGGGGGAAACGGCATTGTGATGTCACAATGGGGGAAACGGCATTGTGATGTCACAATGGGGGAAATGGCATTGTGATGTCACAATGGGGGAAATGGCATTGTGATGTCACAATGGGGGAAATGGCATTGTGATGTCACAATGGGGGAAATGGCATTGTGATGTCACAATGGGGGAAAGGGCATTGTGATGTCACAATGGGGTAAACTGCATTGTGATGTCACAATGGGGGAAAGGGCATTGTGATGTCACAATGCGGAAAACGGCATTGTGATGTCACAATGGGGGAAACTGCATTGTGATGTCACAATGGGGAAAACTGCATTGTGATGTCACAATGGGGGAAAAGGCATTGTGATGTCACAATGTGGGAAATGGCATTGTGATGTCACAATAGGGAAAACAGCATTGTGATGTCACAATGGGGGAAAGGGCATTCTGATGTCACAATGTGGTTAACTGCATTGTGATGTCACAATGGGGGAAATGGCATTGTGATGTCACAATGGGGGAAATGGCATTGTGATGTCACAATGGGGAAAGGGCATTGTGATGTCACAATGGAGGAAATGGCATTGTGATGTCACAATAGGGAAACGGCATTGTGATGTCACAATGGGGGAAAGGGCATTGTGATGTCACAATGGGGTAAACTGCATTCTGATGTCACAATGGGGGAAACGGCATTGTGATGTCACAATGGGGGAAATGGCATTGTGATGTCACAATGGGGAAAGGGCATTGTGATGTCACAGTAGGGAAAACGGCATTGTGATGTCACAATGGGGGAAAGGGCATTGTGATGTCACAATGGGGTAAACTGCATTGTGATGTCACAATGGGGGAAACGGCATTGTGATGTCACAATGGGGGAAAGGGCATTGTGATGTCACAATGGGGTAAACTGCATTGTGATGTCACAATGGGGGAAACGGCATTGTGATGTCACAATGGGGGAAATGGCATTGTGATGTCACAATGGGGGAAAGGGCATTGTGATGTCACAATAGGGAAAACGGCATTGTGATGTCACAATGGGGGAAATGGCATTGTGATGTCACACTGGGGGAAATGGCATTGTGATGTCACAATGGGGTAAACTGCATTGTGTTGTCACAATGGGGCAACGGCATTGTGATGTCACAATGGGGGAAATGGCATTGTGATGTCACAATGGGGGTAAAGGGAATTGTGATGTCACAATGGGGGAAAGCACATTGTGATGTCACAATGGGGAAAACTGCATTGTGATGTCACAATGGGGGAGAGGGCATTGTGATGTCACAATGGGGGAAAGGGCATTGTGATGTCACAATGGGGGAAATGGCATTGTGATGTCACAATGGGGGAAATGGCATTGTGATGTCACAATGGGGGAAATGGCATTGTGATGTCACAATGGGGGAAATGGCATTGTGATGTCACAATGGGGGAAACGGCATTGTGATGTCACAATGGGGGAAATGGCATTGTGATGTCACAATGGGGGAAAGGGCATTGTGATGTCACAATGGGGTAAACTGCATTGTGATGTCACAATGGGGGAAAGGGCATTGTGATGTCACAATGCGGAAAACGGCATTGTGATGTCACAATGGGGGAAACTGCATTGTGATGTCACAATGGGGAAAACTGCATTGTGATGTCACAATGGGGGAAAAGGCATTGTGATGTCACAATGTGGGAAATGGCATTGTGATGTCACAATAGGGAAAACAGCATTGTGATGTCACAATGGGGGAAAGGGCATTCTGATGTCACAATGTGGTTAACTGCATTGTGATGTCACAATGGGGGAAATGGCATTGTGATGTCACAATGGGGGAAATGGCATTGTGATGTCACAATGGGGAAAGGGCATTGTGATGTCACAATGGAGGAAATGGCATTGTGATGTCACAATAGGGAAACGGCATTGTGATGTCACAATGGGGGAAAGGGCATTGTGATGTCACAATGGGGTAAACTGCATTCTGATGTCACAATGGGGGAAACGGCATTGTGATGTCACAATGGGGGAAATGGCATTGTGATGTCACAATGGGGAAAGGGCATTGTGATGTCACAGTAGGGAAAACGGCATTGTGATGTCACAATGGGGGAAAGGGCATTGTGATGTCACAATGGGGTAAACTGCATTGTGATGTCACAATGGGGGAAACGGCATTGTGATGTCACAATGGGGGAAAGGGCATTGTGATGTCACAATGGGGTAAACTGCATTGTGATGTCACAATGGGGGAAACGGCATTGTGATGTCACAATGGGGGAAATGGCATTGTGATGTCACAATGGGGGAAAGGGCATTGTGATGTCACAATAGGGAAAACGGCATTGTGATGTCACAATGGGGGAAATGGCATTGTGATGTCACACTGGGGGAAATGGCATTGTGATGTCACAATGGGGTAAACTGCATTGTGTTGTCACAATGGGGCAACGGCATTGTGATGTCACAATGGGGGAAATGGCATTGTGATGTCACAATGGGGGAAAGGGCATTGTGATGTCACAATGGGGGAAAGCACATTGTGATGTCACAATGGGGAAAACTGCATTGTGATGTCACAATGGGGGAGAGGGCATTGTGATGTCACAATGGGGGAAAGGGCATTGTGATGTCACAATGGGGGAAAGGACATTGTGATGTCACAATGGGGGAAACGGCATTGTGATGTCCCAATGGGGAAAACGGCATTGTGATGTCACAATGGGGGAAAGGGCATTGTGATGTCACAATGGGGTAAACTGCATTGTGATGTCACAATGGGGGAAATGGCATTGTGATGTCACAATGGGGGAAATGGCATTGTGATGTCACACTGGGGGAAATGGCATTGTGATGTCACAATGGGGAAAAGGGCATTGTGATGTCACAATGGGAAAAAACGGCATTGTGATGTCACAATGGGGGAAAGGGCATTGTGATGTCACAATGGGGTAAACTGCATTGTGATGTCACAATGGGGGAAACGGCATTGTGATGTCACAATGGGGGAAAGGGCATTGTGATGTCACAATAGGGAAAACGGCATTGTGATGTCACAATGGGGGAAATGGCATTGTGATGTCACAATGGGGGAAAGGGCATTGTGATGTCACAATGGGGAAAATGGCATTGTGATGTCACAATGGGGGAAAGGGCATTGCGATGTCACAATGGGGAAAACTGCATTGTGATGTCAGAATGGGGGAAAGGGCATTGTGATGTCACAATGCAGAAAACGGCATTGTGATGTCACAATGGGGGAAATGGCATTGTGATGTCACAATGGGGGAAATGGCATTGTGATATCACAATGGGGGAAATGGCATTGTGATGTCACAATGGGGGAATTGGCATTGTGATGTCACAATGGGTGAAATGGCATTGTGATGTCACAATGGGGGAAAGGGCATTGTGATGTCACAATAGGGAAAACGGCATTGTGATGTCACAATGGGGGAAATGGCATTGTGATGTCACGATAGGGAAAACGGCATTGTAATGTCACAATGGGGGAAATGGCATTGTGATGTCACAATGGGGGAAAGGGCATTGTGATGTCACAATGTGGAAAACGGCATTGTGATGTCACAATGGGGGAAAGGGCATTGCGATGTCACAATGGGGAAAACTGCATTGTGATGTCACAATGGGGGAAAGGGCATTGTGATGTCACAATGGGGAAAACTGCATTGTAATGTCACAATGGGGGAAATGGAATTGTGATGTCACAATGGGAAAAACAGCATTGTGATGTCACAATGGGGGAAACGGCATTGTGATATCACAATGGGGAAAGGGCATTGTGATGTCACAATGGAGGAAATGGCATTGTGATGTCACAATAGGGAAAACGGCATTGTGATGTCACAATGGGGGAAAGGGCATTGTGATGTCACAATGTGGTAAACTGCATTGTGATGTCACAATGGGGGAAACGGCATTGTGATGTCACAATGGGGGAAATGGCATTGTGATGTCACAATGGGGGAAATGGCATTGTGATGTCACAATGGGGGAAATGGCATTGTGATGTCACAATGGGGGAAATGGCATTGTGATGTCACAATGGGGAAACGGCATTGTGATGTCACAATGGGGGAAACGGCATTGTGATGTCACAATGGGGGAAATGGCATTGTGATGTCACAATGGGGGAAAGGGCATTGTGATGTCACAATGGGGTAAACTGCATTGTGATGTCACAATGGGGGAAAGGGCATTGTGATGTCACAATGGGGGAAATGGCATTGTGATGTCACAATGGGGGAAAGGGCATTGTGATGTCACAATGGGGTAAACTGCATTCTGATGTCACAATGGGGGAAACGGCATTGTGATGTCACAATGGGGGAAAGGGCATTGTGATGTCACAATGGGGGAAAGGGCATTGTGATGTCACAATAGGGAAAACGGCATTGTGATATCACAATGGGGGAAATGGCATTGTGATGTCACAATGGGGGAAAGGGCATTGTGATGTCACAATGGGGAAAATGGCATTGTGATGTCACAATGGGGGAAAGGGCATTGCGATGTCACAATGGGGAAAACTGCATTGTGATGTCAGAATGGGGGAAAGGGCATTGTGATGTCACAATGCAGAAAACGGCATTGTGATGTCACAATGGGGGAAATGGCATTGTGATGTCACAATGGGGGAAATGGCATTGTGATATCACAATGGGGGAAATGGCATTGTGATGTCACAATGGGGAAATGGCATTGTGATGTCACAATGGGTGAAATGGCATTGTGATGTCACAATGGGGGAAAGAGCATTGTGATGTCACAATAGGGAAAACGGCATTGTAATGTCACAATGGGGGAAATGGCATTGTGATGTCACAATGGGGGAAAGGGCATTGTGATGTCACAATGTGGAAAACGGCATTGTGATGTCACAATGGGGGAAAGGGCATTGCGATGTCACAATGGGGAAAACTGCATTGTGATGTCACAATGGGGGAAAGGGCATTGTGATGTCACAATGGGGAAAACGGCATTGTAATGTCACAATGGGGGAAATGGAATTGTGATGTCACAATGGGAAAACAGCATTGTGATGTCACAATGGGGGAAACGGCATTGTGATATCACAATGGGGAAAGGGCATTGTGATGTCACAATGGAGGAAATGGCATTGTGATGTCACAATAGGGAAAACGGCATTGCGATGTCACAATGGGGGAAAGGGCATTGTGATGTCACAATGTGGTAAACTGCATTGTGATGTCACAATGGGGGAAACGGCATTGTGATGTCACAATGGGGGAAATGGCATTGTGATGTCACAATGGGGGAAATGGCATTGTGATGTCACAATGGGGGAAATGGCATTGTGATGTCACAATGGGGGAAATGGCATTGTGATGTCACAATGGGGGAAACGGCATTGTGATGTCACAATGGGGGAAATGGCATTGTGATGTCACAATGGGGGAAAGGGCATTGTGATGTCACAATGGGGTAAACTGCATTGTGATGTCACAATGGGGGAAAGGGCATTGTGATGTCACAATGCGGAAAACGGCATTGTGATGTCACAATGGGGGAAACTGCATTGTGATGTCACAATGGGGAAAACTGCATTGTGATGTCACAATGTGGGAAATGGCATTGTGATGTCACAATAGGGAAAACAGCATTGTGATGTCACAATGGGGGAAAGGGCATTCTGATGTCACAATGTGGTTAACTGCATTGTGATGTCACAATGGGGGAAATGGCATTGTGATGTCACAATGGGGGAAATGGCATTGTGATGTCACAATGGGGAAAGGGCATTGTGATGTCACAATGGAGGAAATGGCATTGTGATGTCACAATAGGGAAACGGCATTGTGATGTCACAATGGGGGAAAGGGCATTGTGATGTCACAATGGGGTAAACTGCATTCTGATGTCACAATGGGGGAAACGGCATTGTGATGTCACAATGGGGGAAATGGCATTGTGATGTCACAATGGGGAAAGGGCATTGTGATGTCACAATGGGGTAAACTGCATTGTGATGTCACAATGGGGGAAAGGGCATTGTGATGTCACAATGGGGTAAACTGCATTGTGATGTCACAATGGGGGAAATGGCATTGTGATGTCACAATGGGGGAAATGGCATTGTGATGTCACACTGGGGGAAATGGCATTGTGATGTCACAATGGGGAAAAGGGCATTGTGATGTCACAATGGGGAAAACGGCATTGTGATGTCACAATGGGGGAAAGGGCATTGTGATGTCACAATGGGGTAAACTGCATACTGATGTCACAATGGGGGAAACGGCATTGTGATGTCACAATGGGGGAAAGGGCATTGTGATGTCACAATGGGGGAAAGGGCATTGTGATGTCACAATAGGGAAAACGGCATTGTGATATCACAATGGGGGAAATGGCATTGTGATGTCACAATGGGGGAAAGGGCATTGTGATGTCACAATGGGGAAAATGGCATTGTGATGTCACAATGGGGGAAAGGGCATTGCGATGTCACAATGGGGAAAACTGCATTGTGATGTCAGAATGGGGGAAAGGGCATTGTGATGTCACAATGCAGAAAACGGCATTGTGATGTCACAATGGGGGAAATGGCATTGTGATGTCACAATGGGGGAAATGGCATTGTGATATCACAATGGGTGAAATGGCATTGTGATGTCACAATTGGGAAATGGCATTGTGATGTCACAATGGGTGAAATGGCATTGTGATGTCACAATGGGGGAAAGAGCATTGTGATGTCACAATAGGGAAAACGGCATTGTAATGTCACAATGGGGCAAATGGCATTGTGATGTCACAATGGGGGAAAGGGCATTGTGATGTCACAATGTGGAAAACGGCATTGTGATGTCACAATGGGGGAAAGGGCATTGCGATGTCACAATGGGGAAAACTGCATTGTGATGTCACAATGGGGGAAAGGGCATTGTGATGTCACAATGGGGAAAACGGCATTGTAATGTCACAATGGGGGAAATGGAATTGTGATGTCACAATGGGAAAAACAGCATTGTGATGTCACAATGGGGGAAACGGCATTGTGATATCACAATGGGGAAAGGGCATTGTGATGTCACAATGGAGGAAATGGCATTGTGATGTCACAATAGGGAAAACGGCATTGCGATGTCACAATGGGGGAAAGGGCATTGTGATGTCACAATGTGGTAAACTGCATTGTGATGTCACAATGGGGGAAATGGCATTGTGATGTCACAATGGGGGAAATGGCATTGTGATGTCACAATGGGGGAAATGGCATTGTGATGTCACAATGGGGGAAATGGCATTGTGATGTCACAATGGGGGAAACGGCATTGTGATGTCACAATGGGGGAAATGGCATTGTGATGTCACAATGGGGGAAAGGGCATTGTGATGTCACAATGGGGTACACTGCATTGTGATGTCACAATGGGGGAAAGGGCATTGTGATGTCACAATGCGGAAAACGGCATTGTGATGTCACAATGGGGGAAACTGCATTGTGATGTCACAATGGGGAAAACTGCATTGTGATGTCACAATGGGGGAAAAGGCATTGTGATGTCACAATGTGGGAAATGGCATTGTGATGTCACAATAGGGAAAACAGCATTGTGATGTCACAATGGGGGAAAGGGCATTCTGATGTCACAATGTGGTTAACTGCATTGTGATGTCACAATGGGGGAAATGGCATTGTGATGTCACAATGGGGGAAATGGCATTGTGATGTCACAATGGGGAAAGGGCATTGTGATGTCACAATGGAGGAAATGGCATTGTGATGTCACAATAGGGAAACGGCATTGTGATGTCACAATGGGGGAAAGGGCATTGTGATGTCACAATGGGGTAAACTGCATTCTGATGTCACAATGGGGGAAACGGCATTGTGATGTCACAATGGGGGAAATGGCATTGTGATGTCACAATGGGGAAAGGGCATTGTGATGTCACAGTAGGGAAAACGGCATTGTGATGTCACAATGGGGGAAAGGGCATTGTGATGTCACAATGGGGTAAACTGCATTGTGATGTCACAATGGGGGAAACGGCATTGTGATGTCACAATGGGGGAAAGGGCATTGTGATGTCACAATGGGGTAAACTGCATTGTGATGTCACAATGGGGGAAACGGCATTGTGATGTCACAATGGGGGAAATGGCATTGTGATGTCACAATGGGGGAAAGGGCATTGTGATGTCACAATAGGGAAAACGGCATTGTGATGTCACAATGGGGGAAATGGCATTGTGATGTCACACTGGGGGAAATGGCATTGTGATGTCACAATGGGGTAAACTGCATTGTGTTGTCACAATGGGGCAACGGCATTGTGATGTCACAATGGGGGAAATGGCATTGTGATGTCACAATGGGGGAAAGGGCATTGTGATGTCACAATGGGGGAAAGCACATTGTGATGTCACAATGAGGAAAACTGCATTGTGATGTCACAATGGGGGAGAGGGCATTGTGATGTCACAATGGGGGAAAGGGCATTGTGATGTCACAATGGGGGAAAGGACATTGTGATGTCACAATGGGGGAAACGGCATTGTGATGTCCCAATGGGGAAAACGGCATTGTGATGTCACAATGGGGGAAAGGGCATTGTGATGTCACAATGGGGTAAACTGCATTGTGATGTCACAATGGGGGAAATGGCATTGTGATGTCACAATGGGGGAAATGGCATTGTGATGTCACACTGGGGGAAATGGCATTGTGATGTCACAATGGGGAAAAGGGCATTGTGATGTCACAATGGGAAAAAACGGCATTGTGATGTCACAATGGGGGAAAGGGCATTGTGATGTCACAATGGGGTAAACTGCATTGTGATGTCACAATGGGGGAAACGGCATTGTGATGTCACAATGGGGGAAAGGGCATTGTGATGTCACAATAGGGAAAACGGCATTGTGATGTCACAATGGGGGAAATGGCATTGTGATGTCACAATGGGGGAAAGGGCATTGTGATGTCACAATGGGGAAAATGGCATTGTGATGTCACAATGGGGGAAAGGGCATTGCGATGTCACAATGGGGAAAACTGCATTGTGATGTCAGAATGGGGGAAAGGGCATTGTGATGTCACAATGCAGAAAACGGCATTGTGATGTCACAATGGGGGAAATGGCATTGTGATGTCACAATGGGGGAAATGGCATTGTGATATCACAATGGGGGAAATGGCATTGTGATGTCACAATGGGGGAATTGGCATTGTGATGTCACAATGGGTGAAATGGCATTGTGATGTCACAATGGGGGAAAGGGCATTGTGATGTCACAATAGGGAAAACGGCATTGTGTTGTCACAATGGGGGAAATGGCATTGTGATGTCACAATAGGGAAAACGGCATTGTAATGTCACAATGGGGGAAATGGCATTGTGATGTCACAATGGGGGAAAGGGCATTGTGATGTCACAATGTGGAAAACGGCATTGTGATGTCACAATGGGGGAAAGGGCATTGCGATGTCACAATGGGGAAAACTGCATTGTGATGTCACAATGGGGGAAAGGGCATTGTGATGTCACAATGGGGAAAACGGCATTGTAATGTCACAATGGGGGAAATGGAATTGTGATGTCACAATGGGAAAAACAGCATTGTGATGTCACAATGGGGGAAACGGCATTGTGATATCACAATGGGGAAAGGGCATTGTGATGTCACAATGGAGGAAATGGCATTGTGATGTCACAATAGGGAAAACGGCATTGTGATGTCACAATGGGGGAAAGGGCATTGTGATGTCACAATGTGGTAAACTGCATTGTGATGTCACAATGGGGGAAACGGCATTGTGATGTCACAATGGGGGAAATGGCATTGTGATGTCACAATGGGGGAAATGGCATTGTGATGTCACAATGGGGGAAATGGCATTGTGATGTCACAATGGGGGAAATGGCATTGTGATGTCACAATGGGGAAACAGCATTGTGATGTCACAATGGGGGAAACGGCATTGTGATGTCACAATGGGGGAAATGGCATTGTGATGTCACAATGGGGGAAAATGCATTGTGATGTCACAATGGGGTAAACTGCATTGTGATGTCACAATGGGGGAAAGGGCATTGTGATGTCACAATGGGGGAAATGGCATTGTGATGTCACAATGGGGGAAAGGGCATTGTGATGTCACAATGGGGTAAACTGCATTCTGATGTCACAATGGGGGAAACGGCATTGTGATGTCACAATGGGGGAAAGGGCATTGTGATGTCACAATGGGGGAAAGGGCATTGTGATGTCACAATAGGGAAAACGGCATTGTGATATCACAATGGGGGAAATGGCATTGTGATGTCACAATGGGGGAAAGGGCATTGTGATGTCACAATGGGGAAAATGGCATTGTGATGTCACAATGGGGGAAAGGGCATTGCGATGTCACAATGGGGAAAACTGCATTGTGATGTCAGAATGGGGGAAAGGGCATTGTGATGTCACAAGGCAGAAAACGGCATTGTGATGTCACAATGGGGGAAATGGCATTGTGATGTCACAATGGGGGAAATGGCATTGTGATATCACAATGGGGGAAATGGCATTGTGATGTCACAATGGGGAAATGGCATTGTGATGTCACAATGGGTGAAATGGCATTGTGATGTCACAATGGGGGAAAGAGCATTGTGATGTCACAATAGGGAAAACGGCATTGTAATGTCACAATGGGGGAAATGGCATTGTGATGTCACAATGGGGGAAAGGGCATTGTGATGTCACAATGTGGAAAACGGCATTGTGATGTCACAATGGGGGAAAGGGCATTGCGATGTCACAATGGGGGAAATGGCATTGTGATGTCACAATGGGGGAAATGGCATTGTGATGTCACAATGGGGGAAATGGCATTGTGATGTCACAATGGGGAAACGGCATTGTGATGTCACAATGGGGGAAACGGCATTGTGATGTCACAATGGGGGAAATGGCATTGTGATGTCACAATGGGGGAAAGGGCATTGTGATGTCACAATGGGGTAAACTGCATTGTGATGTCACAATGGGGGAAAGGGCATTGTGATGTCACAATGGGGGAAATGGCATTGTGATGTCACAATGGGGGAAAGGGCATTGTGATGTCACAATGGGGTAAACTGCATTCTGATGTCACAATGGGGGAAACGGCATTGTGATGTCACAATGGGGGAAAGGGCATTGTGATGTCACAATGGGGGAAAGGGCATTGTGATGTCACAATAGGGAAAACGGCATTGTGATATCACAATGGGGGAAATGGCATTGTGATGTCACAATGGGGGAAAGGGCATTGTGATGTCACAATGGGGAAAATGGCATTGTGATGTCACAATGGGGGAAAGGGCATTGCGATGTCACAATGGGGAAAACTGCATTGTGATGTCAGAATGGGGGAAAGGGCATTGTGATGTCACAATGCAGAAAACGGCATTGTGATGTCACAATGGGGGAAATGGCATTGTGATGTCACAATGGGGGAAAGGGCATTGCGATGTCACAATGGGGAAAACTGCATTGTGATGTCAGAATGGGGGAAAGGGCATTGTGATGTCACAATGCAGAAAACGGCATTGTGATGTCACAATGGGGGAAATGGCATTGTGATGTCACAATGGGGGAAATGGCATTGTGATATCACAATGGGGGAAATGGCATTGTGATGTCACAATGGGGAAATGGCATTGTGATGTCACAATGGGTGAAATGGCATTGTGATGTCACAATGGGGGAAAGAGCATTGTGATGTCACAATAGGGAAAACGGCATTGTAATGTCACAATGGGGGAAATGGCATTGTGATGTCACAATGGGGGAAAGGGCATTGTGATGTCACAATGTGGAAAACGGCATTGTGATGTCACAATGGGGGAAAGCGCATTGCGATGTCACAATGGGGAAAACTGCATTGTGATGTCACAATGGGGGAAAGGGCATTGTGATGTCACAATGGGGAAAACGGCATTGTAATGTCACAATGGGGGAAATGGAATTGTGATGTCACAATGGGAAAACAGCATTGTGATGTCACAATGGGGGAAACGGCATTGTGATATCACAATGGGGAAAGGGCATTGTGATGTCACAATGGAGGAAATGGCATTGTGATGTCACAATAGGGAAAACGGCATTGCGATGTCACAATGGGGGAAAGGGCATTGTGATGTCACAATGTGGTAAACTGCATTGTGATGTCACAATGGGGGAAACGGCATTGTGATGTCACAATGGGGGAAATGGCATTGTGATGTCACAATGGGGGAAATGGCATTGTGATGTCACAATGGGGGAAATGGCATTGTGATGTCACAATGGGGGAAATGGCATTGTGATGTCACAATGGGGGAAACGGCATTGTGATGTCACAATGGGGGAAATGGCATTGTGATGTCACAATGGGGGAAAGGGCATTGTGATGTCACAATGGGGTAAACTGCATTGTGATGTCACAATGGGGGAAAGGGCATTGTGATGTCACAATGCGGAAAACGGCATTGTGATGTCACAATGGGGGAAACTGCATTGTGATGTCACAATGGGGAAAACTGCATTGTGATGTCACAATGTGGGAAATGGCATTGTGATGTCACAATAGGGAAAACAGCATTGTGATGTCACAATGGGGGAAAGGGCATTCTGATGTCACAATGTGGTTAACTGCATTGTGATGTCACAATGGGGGAAATGGCATTGTGATGTCACAATGGGGGAAATGGCATTGTGATGTCACAATGGGGAAAGGGCATTGTGATGTCACAATGGAGGAAATGGCATTGTGATGTCACAATAGGGAAACGGCATTGTGATGTCACAATGGGGGAAAGGGCATTGTGATGTCACAATGGGGTAAACTGCATTGTGATGTCACAATGGGGGAAACGGCATTGTGATGTCACAATGGGGGAAATGGCATTGTGATGTCACAATGGGGAAAGGGCATTGTGATGTCACAATGGGGTAAACTGCATTGTGATGTCACAATGGGGGAAAGGGCATTGTGATGTCACAATGGGGTAAACTGCATTGTGATGTCACAATGGGGGAAATGGCATTGTGATGTCACAATGGGGGAAATGGCATTGTGATGTCACACTGGGGGAAATGGCATTGTGATGTCACAATGGGGAAAAGGGCATTGTGATGTCACAATGGGGAAAACGGCATTGTGATGTCACAATGGGGGAAAGGGCATTGTGATGTCACAATGGGGTAAACTGCATACTGATGTCACAATGGGGGAAACGGCATTGTGATGTCACAATGGGGGAAAGGGCATTGTGATGTCACAATGGGGGAAAGGGCATTGTGATGTCACAATAGGGAAAACGGCATTGTGATATCACAATGGGGGAAATGGCATTGTGATGTCACAATGGGGGAAAGGGCATTGTGATGTCACAATGGGGAAAATGGCATTGTGATGTCACAATGGGGGAAAGGGCATTGCGATGTCACAATGGGGAAAACTGCATTGTGATGTCAGAATGGGGGAAAGGGCATTGTGATGTCACAATGCAGAAAACGGCATTGTGATGTCACAATGGGGGAAATGGCATTGTGATGTCACAATGGGGGAAATGGCATTGTGATATCACAATGGGTGAAATGGCATTGTGATGTCACAATTGGGAAATGGCATTGTGATGTCACAATGGGTGAAATGGCATTGTGATGTCACAATGGGGGAAAGAGCATTGTGATGTCACAATAGGGAAAACGGCATTGTAATGTCACAATGGGGCAAATGGCATTGTGATGTCACAATGGGGGAAAGGGCATTGTGATGTCACAATGTGGAAAACGGCATTGTGATGTCACAATGGGGGAAAGGGCATTGCGATGTCACAATGGGGAAAACTGCATTGTGATGTCACAATGGGGGAAAGGGCATTGTGATGTCACAATGGGGAAAACGGCATTGTAATGTCACAATGGGGGAAATGGAATTGTGATGTCACAATGGGAAAAACAGCATTGTGATGTCACAATGGGGGAAACGGCATTGTGATATCACAATGGGGAAAGGGCATTGTGATGTCACAATGGAGGAAATGGCATTGTGATGTCACAATAGGGAAAACGGCATTGCGATGTCACAATGGGGGAAAGGGCATTGTGATGTCACAATGTGGTAAACTGCATTGTGATGTCACAATGGGGGAAATGGCATTGTGATGTCACAATGGGGGAAATGGCATTGTGATGTCACAATGGGGGAAATGGCATTGTGATGTCACAATGGGGGAAATGGCATTGTGATGTCACAATGGGGGAAACGGCATTGTGATGTCACAATGGGGGAAATGGCATTGTGATGTCACAATGGGGGAAAGGGCATTGTGATGTCACAATGGGGTACACTGCATTGTGATGTCACAATGGGGGAAAGGGCATTGTGATGTCACAATGCGGAAAACGGCATTGTGATGTCACAATGGGGGAAACTGCATTGTGATGTCACAATGGGGAAAACTGCATTGTGATGTCACAATGGGGGAAAAGGCATTGTGATGTCACAATGTGGGAAATGGCATTGTGATGTCACAATAGGGAAAACAGCATTGTGATGTCACAATGGGGGAAAGGGCATTCTGATGTCACAATGTGGTTAACTGCATTGTGATGTCACAATGGGGGAAATGGCATTGTGATGTCACAATGGGGGAAATGGCATTGTGATGTCACAATGGGGAAAGGGCATTGTGATGTCACAATGGAGGAAATGGCATTGTGATGTCACAATAGGGAAACGGCATTGTGATGTCACAATGGGGGAAAGGGCATTGTGATGTCACAATGGGGTAAACTGCATTCTGATGTCACAATGGGGGAAACGGCATTGTGATGTCACAATGGGGGAAATGGCATTGTGATGTCACAATGGGGAAAGGGCATTGTGATGTCACAGTAGGGAAAACGGCATTGTGATGTCACAATGGGGGAAAGGGCATTGTGATGTCACAATGGGGTAAACTGCATTGTGATGTCACAGTGGGGGAAACGGCATTGTGATGTCACAATGGGGGAAAGGGCATTGTGATGTCACAATGGGGTAAACTGCATTGTGATGTCACAATGGGGGAAACGGCATTGTGATGTCACAATGGGGGAAATGGCATTGTGATGTCACAATGGGGGAAAGGGCATTGTGATGTCACAATAGGGAAAACGGCATTGTGATGTCACAATGGGGGAAATGGCATTGTGATGTCACACTGGGGGAAATGGCATTGTGATGTCACAATGGGGTAAACTGCATTGTGTTGTCACAATGGGGCAACGGCATTGTGATGTCACAATGGGGGAAATGGCATTGTGATGTCACAATGGGGGAAAGGGCATTGTGATGTCACAATGGGGGAAAGCACATTGTGATGTCACAATGAGGAAAACTGCATTGTGATGTCACAATGGGGGAGAGGGCATTGTGATGTCACAATGGGGGAAAGGGCATTGTGATGTCACAATGGGGGAAAGGACATTGTGATGTCACAATGGGGGAAACGGCATTGTGATGTCCCAATGGGGAAAACGGCATTGTGATGTCACAATGGGGTAAACTGCATTGTGATGTCACAATGGGGGAAATGGCATTGTGATGTCACAATGGGGGAAATGGCATTGTGATGTCACACTGGGGGAAATGGCATTGTGATGTCACAATGGGGAAAAGGGCATTGTGATGTCACAATGGGAAAAAACGGCATTGTGATGTCACAATGGGGGAAAGGGCATTGTGATGTCACAATGGGGTAAACTGCATTGTGATGTCACAATGGGGGAAACGGCATTGTGATGTCACAATGGGGGAAAGGGCATTGTGATGTCACAATAGGGAAAACGGCATTGTGATGTCACAATGGGGGAAATGGCATTGTGATGTCACAATGGGGGAAAGGGCATTGTGATGTCACAATGGGGAAAATGGCATTGTGATGTCACAATGGGGGAAAGGGCATTGCGATGTCACAATGGGGAAAACTGCATTGTGATGTCAGAATGGGGGAAAGGGCATTGTGATGTCACAATGCAGAAAACGGCATTGTGATGTCACAATGGGGGAAATGGCATTGTGATGTCACAATGGGGGAAATGGCATTGTGATATCACAATGGGGGAAATGGCATTGTGATGTCACAATGGGGGAATTGGCATTGTGATGTCACAATGGGTGAAATGGCATTGTGATGTCACAATGGGGGAAAGGGCATTGTGATGTCACAATAGGGAAAACGGCATTGTGTTGTCACAATGGGGGAAATGGCATTGTGATGTCACAATAGGGAAAACGGCATTGTAATGTCACAATGGGGGAAATGGCATTGTGATGTCACAATGGGGGAAAGGGCATTGTGATGTCACAATGTGGAAAACGGCATTGTGATGTCACAATGGGGGAAAGGGCATTGCGATGTCACAATGGGGAAAACTGCATTGTGATGTCACAATGGGGGAAAGGGCATTGTGATGTCACAATGGGGAAAACGGCATTGTAATGTCACAATGGGGGAAATGGAATTGTGATGTCACAATGGGAAAAACAGCATTGTGATGTCACAATGGGGGAAACGGCATTGTGATATCACAATGGGGAAAGGGCATTGTGATGTCACAATGGAGGAAATGGCATTGTGATGTCACAATAGGGAAAACGGCATTGTGATGTCACAATGGGGGAAAGGGCATTGTGATGTCACAATGTGGTAAACTGCATTGTGATGTCACAATGGGGGAAACGGCATTGTGATGTCACAATGGGGGAAATGGCATTGTGATGTCACAATGGGGGAAATGGCATTGTGATGTCACAATGGGGGAAATGGCATTGTGATGTCACAATGGGGGAAATGGCATTGTGATGTCACAATGGGGAAACGGCATTGTGATGTCACAATGGGGGAAACGGCATTGTGATGTCACAATGGGGGAAATGGCATTGTGATGTCACAATGGGGGAAAGGGCATTGTGATGTCACAATGGGGTAAACTGCATTGTGATGTCACAATGGGGGAAAGGGCATTGTGATGTCACAATGGGGGAAATGGCATTGTGATGTCACAATGGGGGAAAGGGCATTGTGATGTCACAATGGGGTAAACTGCATTCTGATGTCACAATGGGGGAAACGGCATTGTGATGTCACAATGGGGGAAAGGGCATTGTGATGTCACAATGGGGGAAAGGGCATTGTGATGTCACAATAGGGAAAACGGCATTGTGATATCACAATGGGGGAAATGGCATTGTGATGTCACAATGGGGGAAAGGGCATTGTGATGTCACAATGGGGAAAATGGCATTGTGATGTCACAATGGGGGAAAGGGCATTGCGATGTCACAATGGGGAAAACTGCATTGTGATGTCAGAATGGGGGAAAGGGCATTGTGATGTCACAATGCAGAAAACGGCATTGTGATGTCACAATGGGGGAAATGGCATTGTGATGTCACAATGGGGGAAATGGCATTGTGATATCACAATGGGGGAAATGGCATTGTGATGTCACAATGGGGAAATGGCATTGTGATGTCACAATGGGTGAAATGGCATTGTGATGTCACAATGGGGGAAAGAGCATTGTGATGTCACAATAGGGAAAACGGCATTGTAATGTCACAATGGGGGAAATGGCATTGTGATGTCACAATGGGGGAAAGGGCATTGTGATGTCACAATGTGGAAAACGGCATTGTGATGTCACAATGGGGGAAAGGGCATTGCGATGTCACAATGGGGAAAACTGCATTGTGATGTCACAATGGGGGAAAGGGCATTGTGATGTCACAATGGGGAAAACGGCATTGTAATGTCACAATGGGGGAAATGGAATTGTGATGTCACAATGGGAAAACAGCATTGTGATGTCACAATGGGGGAAACGGCATTGTGATATCACAATGGGGAAAGGGCATTGTGATGTCACAATGGAGGAAATGGCATTGTGATGTCACAATAGGGAAAACGGCATTGCGATGTCACAATGGGGGAAAGGGCATTGTGATGTCACAATGTGGTAAACTGCATTGTGATGTCACAATGGGGGAAACGGCATTGTGATGTCACAATGGGGGAAATGGCATTGTGATGTCACAATGGGGGAAATGGCATTGTGATGTCACAATGGGGGAAATGGCATTGTGATGTCACAATGGGGGAAATGGCATTGTGATGTCACAATGGGGGAAACGGCATTGTGATGTCACAATGGGGGAAATGGCATTGTGATGTCACAATGGGGGAAAGGGCATTGTGATGTCACAATGGGGTAAACTGCATTGTGATGTCACAATGGGGGAAAGGGCATTGTGATGTCACAATGCGGAAAACGGCATTGTGATGTCACAATGGGGGAAACTGCATTGTGATGTCACAATGGGGAAAACTGCATTGTGATGTCACAATGTGGGAAATGGCATTGTGATGTCACAATAGGGAAAACAGCATTGTGATGTCACAATGGGGGAAAGGGCATTCTGATGTCACAATGTGGTTAACTGCATTGTGATGTCACAATGGGGGAAATGGCATTGTGATGTCACAATGGGGGAAATGGCATTGTGATGTCACAATGGGGAAAGGGCATTGTGATGTCACAATGGAGGAAATGGCATTGTGATGTCACAATAGGGAAACGGCATTGTGATGTCACAATGGGGGAAAGGGCATTGTGATGTCACAATGGGGTAAACTGCATTGTGATGTCACAATGGGGGAAACGGCATTGTGATGTCACAATGGGGGAAATGGCATTGTGATGTCACAATGGGGAAAGGGCATTGTGATGTCACAATGGGGTAAACTGCATTGTGATGTCACAATGGGGGAAAGGGCATTGTGATGTCACAATGGGGTAAACTGCATTGTGATGTCACAATGGGGGAAATGGCATTGTGATGTCACAATGGGGGAAATGGCATTGTGATGTCACACTGGGGGAAATGGCATTGTGATGTCACAATGGGGAAAAGGGCATTGTGATGTCACAATGGGGAAAACGGCATTGTGATGTCACAATGGGGGAAAGGGCATTGTGATGTCACAATGGGGTAAACTGCATACTGATGTCACAATGGGGGAAACGGCATTGTGATGTCACAATGGGGGAAAGGGCATTGTGATGTCACAATGGGGGAAAGGGCATTGTGATGTCACAATAGGGAAAACGGCATTGTGATATCACAATGGGGGAAATGGCATTGTGATGTCACAATGGGGGAAAGGGCATTGTGATGTCACAATGGGGAAAATGGCATTGTGATGTCACAATGGGGGAAAGGGCATTGCGATGTCACAATGGGGAAAACTGCATTGTGATGTCAGAATGGGGGAAAGGGCATTGTGATGTCACAATGCAGAAAACGGCATTGTGATGTCACAATGGGGGAAATGGCATTGTGATGTCACAATGGGGGAAATGGCATTGTGATATCACAATGGGTGAAATGGCATTGTGATGTCACAATTGGGAAATGGCATTGTGATGTCACAATGGGTGAAATGGCATTGTGATGTCACAATGGGGGAAAGAGCATTGTGATGTCACAATAGGGAAAACGGCATTGTAATGTCACAATGGGGCAAATGGCATTGTGATGTCACAATGGGGGAAAGGGCATTGTGATGTCACAATGTGGAAAACGGCATTGTGATGTCACAATGGGGGAAAGGGCATTGCGATGTCACAATGGGGAAAACTGCATTGTGATGTCACAATGGGGGAAAGGGCATTGTGATGTCACAATGGGGAAAACGGCATTGTAATGTCACAATGGGGGAAATGGAATTGTGATGTCACAATGGGAAAAACAGCATTGTGATGTCACAATGGGGGAAACGGCATTGTGATATCACAATGGGGAAAGGGCATTGTGATGTCACAATGGAGGAAATGGCATTGTGATGTCACAATAGGGAAAACGGCATTGCGATGTCACAATGGGGGAAAGGGCATTGTGATGTCACAATGTGGTAAACTGCATTGTGATGTCACAATGGGGGAAATGGCATTGTGATGTCACAATGGGGGAAATGGCATTGTGATGTCACAATGGGGGAAATGGCATTGTGATGTCACAATGGGGGAAATGGCATTGTGATGTCACAATGGGGGAAACGGCATTGTGATGTCACAATGGGGGAAATGGCATTGTGATGTCACAATGGGGGAAAGGGCATTGTGATGTCACAATGGGGTACACTGCATTGTGATGTCACAATGGGGGAAAGGGCATTGTGATGTCACAATGCGGAAAACGGCATTGTGATGTCACAATGGGGGAAACTGCATTGTGATGTCACAATGGGGAAAACTGCATTGTGATGTCACAATGGGGGAAAAGGCATTGTGATGTCACAATGTGGGAAATGGCATTGTGATGTCACAATAGGGAAAACAGCATTGTGATGTCACAATGGGGGAAAGGGCATTCTGATGTCACAATGTGGTTAACTGCATTGTGATGTCACAATGGGGGAAATGGCATTGTGATGTCACAATGGGGGAAATGGCATTGTGATGTCACAATGGGGAAAGGGCATTGTGATGTCACAATGGAGGAAATGGCATTGTGATGTCACAATAGGGAAACGGCATTGTGATGTCACAATGGGGGAAAGGGCATTGTGATGTCACAATGGGGTAAACTGCATTCTGATGTCACAATGGGGGAAACGGCATTGTGATGTCACAATGGGGGAAATGGCATTGTGATGTCACAATGGGGAAAGGGCATTGTGATGTCACAGTAGGGAAAACGGCATTGTGATGTCACAATGGGGGAAAGGGCATTGTGATGTCACAATGGGGTAAACTGCATTGTGATGTCACAATGGGGGAAACGGCATTGTGATGTCACAATGGGGGAAAGGGCATTGTGATGTCACAATGGGGTTAACTGCATTGTGATGTCACAATGGGGGAAACGGCATTGTGATGTCACAATGGGGGAAATGGCATTGTGATGTCACAATGGGGGAAAGGGCATTGTGATGTCACAATAGGGAAAACGGCATTGTGATGTCACAATGGGGGAAATGGCATTGTGATGTCACACTGGGGGAAATGGCATTGTGATGTCACAATGGGGTAAACTGCATTGTGTTGTCACAATGGGGCAACGGCATTGTGATGTCACAATGGGGGAAATGGCATTGTGATGTCACAATGGGGGAAAGGGCATTGTGATGTCACAATGGGGGAAAGCACATTGTGATGTCACAATGAGGAAAACTGCATTGTGATGTCACAATGGGGGAGAGGGCATTGTGATGTCACAATGGGGGAAAGGGCATTGTGATGTCACAATGGGGGAAAGGACATTGTGATGTCACAATGGGGGAAACGGCATTGTGATGTCCCAATGGGGAAAACGGCATTGTGATGTCACAATGGGGTAAACTGCATTGTGATGTCACAATGGGGGAAATGGCATTGTGATGTCACAATGGGGGAAATGGCATTGTGATGTCACACTGGGGGAAATGGCATTGTGATGTCACAATGGGGAAAAGGGCATTGTGATGTCACAATGGGAAAAAACGGCATTGTGATGTCACAATGGGGGAAAGGGCATTGTGATGTCACAATGGGGTAAACTGCATTGTGATGTCACAATGGGGGAAACGGCATTGTGATGTCACAATGGGGGAAATGGCATTGTGATGTCACAATTGGGAAATGGCATTGTGATGTCACAATGGGTGAAATGGCATTGTGATGTCACAATGGGGGAAAGAGCATTGTGATGTCACAATAGGGAAAACGGCATTGTAATGTCACAATGGGGCAAATGGCATTGTGATGTCACAATGGGGGAAAGGGCATTGTGATGTCACAATGTGGAAAACGGCATTGTGATGTCACAATGGGGGAAAGGGCATTGCGATGTCACAATGGGGAAAACTGCATTGTGATGTCACAATGGGGGAAAGGGCATTGTGATGTCACAATGGGGAAAACGGCATTGTAATGTCACAATGGGGGAAATGGAATTGTGATGTCACAATGGGAAAAACAGCATTGTGATGTCACAATGGGGGAAACGGCATTGTGATATCACAATGGGGAAAGGGCATTGTGATGTCACAATGGAGGAAATGGCATTGTGATGTCACAATAGGGAAAACGGCATTGCGATGTCACAATGGGGGAAAGGGCATTGTGATGTCACAATGTGGTAAACTGCATTGTGATGTCACAATGGGGGAAATGGCATTGTGATGTCACAATGGGGGAAATGGCATTGTGATGTCACAATGGGGGAAATGGCATTGTGATGTCACAATGGGGGAAATGGCATTGTGATGTCACAATGGGGGAAACGGCATTGTGATGTCACAATGGGGGAAATGGCATTGTGATGTCACAATGGGGGAAAGGGCATTGTGATGTCACAATGGGGTACACTGCATTGTGATGTCACAATGGGGGAAAGGGCATTGTGATGTCACAATGCGGAAAACGGCATTGTGATGTCACAATGGGGGAAACTGCATTGTGATGTCACAATGGGGAAAACTGCATTGTGATGTCACAATGGGGGAAAAGGCATTGTGATGTCACAATGTGGGAAATGGCATTGTGATGTCACAATAGGGAAAACAGCATTGTGATGTCACAATGGGGGAAAGGGCATTCTGATGTCACAATGTGGTTAACTGCATTGTGATGTCACAATGGGGGAAATGGCATTGTGATGTCACAATGGGGGAAATGGCATTGTGATGTCACAATGGGGAAAGGGCATTGTGATGTCACAATGGAGGAAATGGCATTGTGATGTCACAATAGGGAAACGGCATTGTGATGTCACAATGGGGGAAAGGGCATTGTGATGTCACAATGGGGTAAACTGCATTCTGATGTCACAATGGGGGAAACGGCATTGTGATGTCACAATGGGGGAAATGGCATTGTGATGTCACAATGGGGAAAGGGCATTGTGATGTCACAGTAGGGAAAACGGCATTGTGATGTCACAATGGGGGAAAGGGCATTGTGATGTCACAATGGGGTAAACTGCATTGTGATGTCACAATGGGGGAAACGGCATTGTGATGTCACAATGGGGGAAAGGGCATTGTGATGTCACAATGGGGTTAACTGCATTGTGATGTCACAATGGGGGAAACGGCATTGTGATGTCACAATGGGGGAAATGGCATTGTGATGTCACAATGGGGGAAAGGGCATTGTGATGTCACAATAGGGAAAACGGCATTGTGATGTCACAATGGGGGAAATGGCATTGTGATGTCACACTGGGGGAAATGGCATTGTGATGTCACAATGGGGTAAACTGCATTGTGTTGTCACAATGGGGCAACGGCATTGTGATGTCACAATGGGGGAAATGGCATTGTGATGTCACAATGGGGGAAAGGGCATTGTGATGTCACAATGGGGGAAAGCACATTGTGATGTCACAATGAGGAAAACTGCATTGTGATGTCACAATGGGGGAGAGGGCATTGTGATGTCACAATGGGGGAAAGGGCATTGTGATGTCACAATGGGGGAAAGGACATTGTGATGTCACAATGGGGGAAACGGCATTGTGATGTCCCAATGGGGAAAACGGCATTGTGATGTCACAATGGGGTAAACTGCATTGTGATGTCACAATGGGGGAAATGGCATTGTGATGTCACAATGGGGGAAATGGCATTGTGATGTCACACTGGGGGAAATGGCATTGTGATGTCACAATGGGGAAAAGGGCATTGTGATGTCACAATGGGAAAAAACGGCATTGTGATGTCACAATGGGGGAAAGGGCATTGTGATGTCACAATGGGGTAAACTGCATTGTGATGTCACAATGGGGGAAACGGCATTGTGATGTCACAATGGGGGAAAGGGCATTGTGATGTCACAATAGGGAAAACGGCATTGTGATGTCACAATGGGGGAAATGGCATTGTGATGTCACAATGGGGGAAAGGGCATTGTGATGTCACAATGGGGAAAATGGCATTGTGATGTCACAATGGGGGAAAGGGCATTGCGATGTCACAATGGGGAAAACTGCATTGTGATGTCAGAATGGGGGAAAGGGCATTGTGATGTCACAATGCAGAAAACGGCATTGTGATGTCACAATGGGGGAAATGGCATTGTGATGTCACAATGGGGGAAATGGCATTGTGATATCACAATGGGGGAAATGGCATTGTGATGTCACAATGGGGGAATTGGCATTGTGATGTCACAATGGGTGAAATGGCATTGTGATGTCACAATGGGGGAAAGGGCATTGTGATGTCACAATAGGGAAAACGGCATTGTGTTGTCACAATGGGGGAAATGGCATTGTGATGTCACAATAGGGAAAACGGCATTGTAATGTCACAATGGGGGAAATGGCATTGTGATGTCACAATGGGGGAAAGGGCATTGTGATGTCACAATGTGGAAAACGGCATTGTGATGTCACAATGGGGGAAAGGGCATTGCGATGTCACAATGGGGAAAACTGCATTGTGATGTCACAATGGGGGAAAGGGCATTGTGATGTCACAATGGGGAAAACGGCATTGTAATGTCACAATGGGGGAAATGGAATTGTGATGTCACAATGGGAAAAACAGCATTGTGATGTCACAATGGGGGAAACGGCATTGTGATATCACAATGGGGAAAGGGCATTGTGATGTCACAATGGAGGAAATGGCATTGTGATGTCACAATAGGGAAAACGGCATTGTGATGTCACAATGGGGGAAAGGGCATTGTGATGTCACAATGTGGTAAACTGCATTGTGATGTCACAATGGGGGAAACGGCATTGTGATGTCACAATGGGGGAAATGGCATTGTGATGTCACAATGGGGGAAATGGCATTGTGATGTCACAATGGGGGAAATGGCATTGTGATGTCACAATGGGGGAAATGGCATTGTGATGTCACAATGGGGAAACGGCATTGTGATGTCACAATGGGGGAAACGGCATTGTGATGTCACAATGGGGGAAATGGCATTGTGATGTCACAATGGGGGAAATGCATTGTGATGTCACAATGGGGTAAACTGCATTGTGATGTCACAATGGGGGAAAGGGCATTGTGATGTCACAATGGGGGAAATGGCATTGTGATGTCACAATGGGGGAAAGGGCATTGTGATGTCACAATGGGGTAAACTGCATTCTGATGTCACAATGGGGGAAACGGCATTGTGATGTCACAATGGGGGAAAGGGCATTGTGATGTCACAATGGGGGAAAGGGCATTGTGATGTCACAATAGGGAAAACGGCATTGTGATATCACAATGGGGGAAATGGCATTGTGATGTCACAATGGGGGAAAGGGCATTGTGATGTCACAATGGGGAAAATGGCATTGTGATGTCACAATGGGGGAAAGGGCATTGCGATGTCACAATGGGGAAAACTGCATTGTGATGTCAGAATGGGGGAAAGGGCATTGTGATGTCACAATGCAGAAAACGGCATTGTGATGTCACAATGGGGGAAATGGCATTGTGATGTCACAATGGGGGAAATGGCATTGTGATATCACAATGGGGGAAATGGCATTGTGATGTCACAATGGGGAAATGGCATTGTGATGTCACAATGGGTGAAATGGCATTGTGATGTCACAATGGGGGAAAGAGCATTGTGATGTCACAATAGGGAAAACGGCATTGTAATGTCACAATGGGGGAAATGGCATTGTGATGTCACAATGGGGGAAAGGGCATTGTGATGTCACAATGTGGAAAACGGCATTGTGATGTCACAATGGGGGAAAGGGCATTGCGATGTCACAATGGGGAAAACTGCATTGTGATGTCACAATGGGGGAAAGGGCATTGTGATGTCACAATGGGGAAAACGGCATTGTAATGTCACAATGGGGGAAATGGAATTGTGATGTCACAATGGGAAAACAGCATTGTGATGTCACAATGGGGGAAACGGCATTGTGATATCACAATGGGGAAAGGGCATTGTGATGTCACAATGGAGGAAATGGCATTGTGATGTCACAATAGGGAAAACGGCATTGCGATGTCACAATGGGGGAAAGGGCATTGTGATGTCACAATGTGGTAAACTGCATTGTGATGTCACAATGGGGGAAACGGCATTGTGATGTCACAATGGGGGAAATGGCATTGTGATGTCACAATGGGGGAAATGGCATTGTGATGTCACAATGGGGGAAATGGCATTGTGATGTCACAATGGGGGAAATGGCATTGTGATGTCACAATGGGGGAAACGGCATTGTGATGTCACAATGGGGGAAATGGCATTGTGATGTCACAATGGGGGAAAGGGCATTGTGATGTCACAATGTGGAAAACGGCATTGTGATGTCACAATGGGGGAAAGGGCATTGCGATGTCACAATGGGGAAAACTGCATTGTGATGTCACAATGGGGGAAAGGGCATTGTGATGTCACAATGGGGAAAACGGCATTGTAATGTCACAATGGGGGAAATGGAATTGTGATGTCACAATGGGAAAACAGCATTGTGATGTCACAATGGGGGAAACGGCATTGTGATATCACAATGGGGAAAGGGCATTGTGATGTCACAATGGAGGAAATGGCATTGTGATGTCACAATAGGGAAAACGGCATTGCGATGTCACAATGGGGGAAAGGGCATTGTGATGTCACAATGTGGTAAACTGCATTGTGATGTCACAATGGGGGAAACGGCATTGTGATGTCACAATGGGGGAAATGGCATTGTGATGTCACAATGGGGGAAATGGCATTGTGATGTCACAATGGGGGAAATGGCATTGTGATGTCACAATGGGGGAAATGGCATTGTGATGTCACAATGGGGGAAACGGCATTGTGATGTCACAATGGGGGAAATGGCATTGTGATGTCACAATGGGGGAAAGGGCATTGTGATGTCACAATGGGGTAAACTGCATTGTGATGTCACAATGGGGGAAAGGGCATTGTGATGTCACAATGCGGAAAACGGCATTGTGATGTCACAATGGGGGAAACTGCATTGTGATGTCACAATGGGGAAAACTGCATTGTGATGTCACAATGTGGGAAATGGCATTGTGATGTCACAATAGGGAAAACAGCATTGTGATGTCACAATGGGGGAAAGGGCATTCTGATGTCACAATGTGGTTAACTGCATTGTGATGTCACAATGGGGGAAATGGCATTGTGATGTCACAATGGGGGAAATGGCATTGTGATGTCACAATGGGGAAAGGGCATTGTGATGTCACAATGGAGGAAATGGCATTGTGATGTCACAATAGGGAAACGGCATTGTGATGTCACAATGGGGGAAAGGGCATTGTGATGTCACAATGGGGTAAACTGCATTCTGATGTCACAATGGGGGAAACGGCATTGTGATGTCACAATGGGGGAAATGGCATTGTGATGTCACAATGGGGAAAGGGCATTGTGATGTCACAATGGGGTAAACTGCATTGTGATGTCACAATGGGGGAAAGGGCATTGTGATGTCACAATGGGGTAAACTGCATTGTGATGTCACAATGGGGGAAATGGCATTGTGATGTCACAATGGGGGAAATGGCATTGTGATGTCACACTGGGGGAAATGGCATTGTGATGTCACAATGGGGAAAAGGGCATTGTGATGTCACAATGGGGAAAAGGGCATTGTGATGTCACAATGGGGAAAACGGCATTGTGATGTCACAATGGGGGAAAGGGCATTGTGATGTCACAATGGGGTAAACTGCATACTGATGTCACAATGGGGGAAACGGCATTGTGATGTCACAATGGGGGAAAGGGCATTGTGATGTCACAATGGGGGAAAGGGCATTGTGATGTCACAATAGGGAAAACGGCATTGTGATATCACAATGGGGGAAATGGCATTGTGATGTCACAATGGGGGAAAGGGCATTGTGATGTCACAATGGGGAAAATGGCATTGTGATGTCACAATGGGGGAAAGGGCATTGCGATGTCACAATGGGGAAAACTGCATTGTGATGTCAGAATGGGGGAAAGGGCATTGTGATGTCACAATGCAGAAAACGGCATTGTGATGTCACAATGGGGGAAATGGCATTGTGATGTCACAATGGGGGAAATGGCATTGTGATATCACAATGGGTGAAATGGCATTGTGATGTCACAATGGGGAAATGGCATTGTGATGTCACAATGGGTGAAATGGCATTGTGATGTCACAATGGGGGAAAGAGCATTGTGATGTCACAATAGGGAAAACGGCATTGTAATGTCACAATGGGGGAAATGGCATTGTGATGTCACAATGGGGGAAAGGGCATTGTGATGTCACAATGTGGAAAACGGCATTGTGATGTCACAATGGGGGAAAGGGCATTGCGATGTCACAATGGGGAAAACTGCATTGTGATGTCACAATGGGGGAAAGGGCATTGTGATGTCACAATGGGGAAAACGGCATTGTAATGTCACAATGGGGGAAATGGAATTGTGATGTCACAATGGGAAAAACAGCATTGTGATGTCACAATGGGGGAAACGGCATTGTGATATCACAATGGGGAAAGGGCATTGTGATGTCACAATGGAGGAAATGGCATTGTGATGTCACAATAGGGAAAACGGCATTGCGATGTCACAATGGGGGAAAGGGCATTGTGATGTCACAATGTGGTAAACTGCATTGTGATGTCACAATGGGGGAAACGGCATTGTGATGTCACAATGGGGGAAATGGCATTGTGATGTCACAATGGGGGAAATGGCATTGTGATGTCACAATGGGGGAAATGGCATTGTGATGTCACAATGGGGGAAATGGCATTGTGATGTCACAATGGGGGAAACGGCATTGTGATGTCACAATGGGGGAAATGGCATTGTGATGTCACAATGGGGGAAAGGGCATTGTGATGTCACAATGGGGTACACTGCATTGTGATGTCACAATGGGGGAAAGGGCATTGTGATGTCACAATGCGGAAAACGGCATTGTGATGTCACAATGGGGGAAACTGCATTGTGATGTCACAATGGGGAAAACTGCATTGTGATGTCACAATGGGGGAAAAGGCATTGTGATGTCACAATGTGGGAAATGGCATTGTGATGTCACAATAGGGAAAACAGCATTGTGATGTCACAATGGGGGAAAGGGCATTCTGATGTCACAATGTGGTTAACTGCATTGTGATGTCACAATGGGGGAAATGGCATTGTGATGTCACAATGGGGGAAATGGCATTGTGATGTCACAATGGGGAAAGGGCATTGTGATGTCACAATGGAGGAAATGGCATTGTGATGTCACAATAGGGAAACGGCATTGTGATGTCACAATGGGGGAAAGGGCATTGTGATGTCACAATGGGGTAAACTGCATTCTGATGTCACAATGGGGGAAACGGCATTGTGATGTCACAATGGGGGAAATGGCATTGTGATGTCACAATGGGGAAAGGGCATTGTGATGTCACAGTAGGGAAAACGGCATTGTGATGTCACAATGGGGGAAAGGGCATTGTGATGTCACAATGGGGTAAACTGCATTGTGATGTCACAATGGGGGAAACGGCATTGTGATGTCACAATGGGGGAAAGGGCATTGTGATGTCACAATGGGGTAAACTGCATTGTGATGTCACAATGGGGGAAACGGCATTGTGATGTCACAATGGGGGAAATGGCATTGTGATGTCACAATGGGGGAAATGGCATTGTGATGTCACACTGGGGGAAATGGCATTGTGATGTCACAATGGGGTAAACTGCATTGTGTTGTCACAATGGGGCAACGGCATTGTGATGTCACAATGGGGGAAATGGCATTGTGATGTCACAATGGGGGAAAGGGCATTGTGATGTCACAATGGGGGAAAGCACATTGTGATGTCACAATGGGGAAAACTGCATTGTGATGTCACAATGGGGGAGAGGGCATTGTGATGTCACAATGGGGGAAAGGGCATTGTGATGTCACAATGGGGGAAAGGACATTGTGATGTCACAATGGGGGAAACGGCATTGTGATGTCCCAATGGGGAAAACGGCATTGTGATGTCACAATGGGGGAAAGGGCATTGTGATGTCACAATGGGGTAAACTGCATTGTGATGTCACAATGGGGGAAATGGCATTGTGATGTCACAATGGGGGAAATGGCATTGTGATGTCACACTGGGGGAAATGGCATTGTGATGTCACAATGGGGAAAAGGGCATTGTGATGTCACAATGGGAAAAAACGGCATTGTGATGTCACAATGGGGGAAAGGGCATTGTGATGTCACAATGGGGTAAACTGCATTGTGATGTCACAATGGGGGAAACGGCATTGTGATGTCACAATGGGGGAAAGGGCATTGTGATTTCACAATAGGGAAAACGGCATTGTGATGTCACAATGGGGGAAATGGCATTGTGATGTCACAATGGGGGAAAGGGCATTGTGATGTCACAATGGGGAAAATGGCATTGTGATGTCACAATGGGGGAAAGGGCATTGCGATGTCACAATGGGGAAAACTGCATTGTGATGTCAGAATGGGGGAAAGGGCATTGTGATGTCACAATGCAGAAAACGGCATTGTGATGTCACAATGGGGGAAATGGCATTGTGATGTCACAATGGGGGAAATGGCATTGTGATATCACAATGGGGGAAATGGCATTGTGATGTCACAATGGGGGAATTGGCATTGTGATGTCACAATGGGTGAAATGGCATTGTGATGTCACAATGGGGGAAAGGGCATTGTGATGTCACAATAGGGAAAACGGCATTGTGATGTCACAATGGGGGAAATGGCATTGTGATGTCACAATAGGGAAAACGGCATTGTAATGTCACAATGGGGGAAATGGCATTGTGATGTCACAATGGGGGAAAGGGCATTGTGATGTCACAATGTGGAAAACGGCATTGTGATGTCACAATGGGGGAAAGGGCATTGCGATGTCACAATGGGGAAAACTGCATTGTGATGTCACAATGGGGGAAAGGGCATTGTGATGTCACAATGGGGAAAACGGCATTGTAATGTCACAATGGGGGAAATGGAATTGTGATGTCACAATGGGAAAAACAGCATTGTGATGTCACAATGGGGGAAACGGCATTGTGATATCACAATGGGGAAAGGGCATTGTGATGTCACAATGGAGGAAATGGCATTGTGATGTCACAATAGGGAAAACGGCATTGTGATGTCACAATGGGGGAAAGGGCATTGTGATGTCACAATGTGGTAAACTGCATTGTGATGTCACAATGGGGGAAACGGCATTGTGATGTCACAATGGGGGAAATGGCATTGTGATGTCACAATGGGGGAAATGGCATTGTGATGTCACAATGGGGGAAATGGCATTGTGATGTCACAATGGGGGAAATGGCATTGTGATGTCACAATGGGGGAAATGGCATTGTGATGTCACAATGGGGAAACGGCATTGTGATGTCACAATGGGGGAAACGGCATTGTGATGTCACAATGGGGGAAATGGCATTGTGATGTCACAATGGGGGAAAATGCATTGTGATGTCACAATGGGGTAAACTGCATTGTGATGTCACAATGGGGGAAAGGGCATTGTGATGTCACAATGGGGGAAATGGCATTGTGATGTCACAATGGGGGAAAGGGCATTGTGATGTCACAATGGGGTAAACTGCATTCTGATGTCACAATGGGGGAAACGGCATTGTGATGTCACAATGGGGGAAAGGGCATTGTGATGTCACAATGGGGGAAAGGGCATTGTGATGTCACAATAGGGAAAACGGCATTGTGATATCACAATGGGGGAAATGGCATTGTGATGTCACAATGGGGGAAAGGGCATTGTGATGTCACAATGGGGAAAATGGCATTGTGATGTCACAATGGGGGAAAGGGCATTGCGATGTCACAATGGGGAAAACTGCATTGTGATGTCAGAATGGGGGAAAGGGCATTGTGATGTCACAATGCAGAAAACGGCATTGTGATGTCACAATGGGGGAAATGGCATTGTGATGTCACAATGGGGGAAATGGCATTGTGATATCACAATGGGGGAAATGGCATTGTGATGTCACAATGGGGAAATGGCATTGTGATGTCACAATGGGTGAAATGGCATTGTGATGTCACAATGGGGGAAAGAGCATTGTGATGTCACAATAGGGAAAACGGCATTGTAATGTCACAATGGGGGAAATGGCATTGTGATGTCACAATGGGGGAAAGGGCATTGTGATGTCACAATGTGGAAAACGGCATTGTGATGTCACAATGGGGGAAAGGGCATTGCGATGTCACAATGGGGAAAACTGCATTGTGATGTCACAATGGGGGAAAGGGCATTGTGATGTCACAATGGGGAAAACGGCATTGTAATGTCACAATGGGGGAAATGGAATTGTGATGTCACAATGGGAAAACAGCATTGTGATGTCACAATGGGGGAAACGGCATTGTGATATCACAATGGGGAAAGGGCATTGTGATGTCACAATGGAGGAAATGGCATTGTGATGTCACAATAGGGAAAACGGCATTGCGATGTCACAATGGGGGAAAGGGCATTGTGATGTCACAATGTGGTAAACTGCATTGTGATGTCACAATGGGGGAAACGGCATTGTGATGTCACAATGGGGGAAAGGGCATTGTGATTTCACAATAGGGAAAACGGCATTGTGATGTCACAATGGGGGAAATGGCATTGTGATGTCACAATGGGGGAAAGGGCATTGTGATGTCACAATGGGGAAAATGGCATTGTGATGTCACAATGGGGGAAAGGGCATTGCGATGTCACAATGGGGAAAACTGCATTGTGATGTCAGAATGGGGGAAAGGGCATTGTGATGTCACAATGCAGAAAACGGCATTGTGATGTCACAATGGGGGAAATGGCATTGTGATGTCACAATGGGGGAAATGGCATTGTGATATCACAATGGGGGAAATGGCATTGTGATGTCACAATGGGGGAATTGGCATTGTGATGTCACAATGGGTGAAATGGCATTGTGATGTCACAATGGGGGAAAGGGCATTGTGATGTCACAATAGGGAAAACGGCATTGTGATGTCACAATGGGGGAAATGGCATTGTGATGTCACAATAGGGAAAACGGCATTGTAATGTCACAATGGGGGAAATGGCATTGTGATGTCACAATGGGGGAAAGGGCATTGTGATGTCACAATGTGGAAAACGGCATTGTGATGTCACAATGGGGGAAAGGGCATTGCGATGTCACAATGGGGAAAACTGCATTGTGATGTCACAATGGGGGAAAGGGCATTGTGATGTCACAATGGGGAAAACGGCATTGTAATGTCACAATGGGGGAAATGGAATTGTGATGTCACAATGGGAAAAACAGCATTGTGATGTCACAATGGGGGAAACGGCATTGTGATATCACAATGGGGAAAGGGCATTGTGATGTCACAATGGAGGAAATGGCATTGTGATGTCACAATAGGGAAAACGGCATTGTGATGTCACAATGGGGGAAAGGGCATTGTGATGTCACAATGTGGTAAACTGCATTGTGATGTCACAATGGGGGAAACGGCATTGTGATGTCACAATGGGGGAAATGGCATTGTGATGTCACAATGGGGGAAATGGCATTGTGATGTCACAATGGGGGAAATGGCATTGTGATGTCACAATGGGGGAAATGGCATTGTGATGTCACAATGGGGAAACGGCATTGTGATGTCACAATGGGGGAAACGGCATTGTGATGTCACAATGGGGGAAATGGCATTGTGATGTCACAATGGGGGAAAATGCATTGTGATGTCACAATGGGGTAAACTGCATTGTGATGTCACAATGGGGGAAAGGGCATTGTGATGTCACAATGGGGGAAATGGCATTGTGATGTCACAATGGGGGAAAGGGCATTGTGATGTCACAATGGGGTAAACTGCATTCTGATGTCACAATGGGGGAAACGGCATTGTGATGTCACAATGGGGGAAAGGGCATTGTGATGTCACAATGGGGGAAAGGGCATTGTGATGTCACAATAGGGAAAACGGCATTGTGATATCACAATGGGGGAAATGGCATTGTGATGTCACAATGGGGGAAAGGGCATTGTGATGTCACAATGGGGAAAATGGCATTGTGATGTCACAATGGGGGAAAGGGCATTGCGATGTCACAATGGGGAAAACTGCATTGTGATGTCAGAATGGGGGAAAGGGCATTGTGATGTCACAATGCAGAAAACGGCATTGTGATGTCACAATGGGGGAAATGGCATTGTGATGTCACAATGGGGGAAATGGCATTGTGATATCACAATGGGGGAAATGGCATTGTGATGTCACAATGGGGAAATGGCATTGTGATGTCACAATGGGTGAAATGGCATTGTGATGTCACAATGGGGGAAAGAGCATTGTGATGTCACAATAGGGAAAACGGCATTGTAATGTCACAATGGGGGAAATGGCATTGTGATGTCACAATGGGGGAAAGGGCATTGTGATGTCACAATGTGGAAAACGGCATTGTGATGTCACAATGGGGGAAAGGGCATTGCGATGTCACAATGGGGAAAACTGCATTGTGATGTCACAATGGGGGAAAGGGCATTGTGATGTCACAATGGGGAAAACGGCATTGTAATGTCACAATGGGGGAAATGGAATTGTGATGTCACAATGGGAAAACAGCATTGTGATGTCACAATGGGGGAAACGGCATTGTGATATCACAATGGGGAAAGGGCATTGTGATGTCACAATGGAGGAAATGGCATTGTGATGTCACAATAGGGAAAACGGCATTGCGATGTCACAATGGGGGAAAGGGCATTGCGATGTCACAATGGGGAAAACTGCATTGTGATGTCACAATGGGGGAAAGGGCATTGTGATGTCACAATGGGGAAAACGGCATTGTAATGTCACAATGGGGGAAATGGAATTGTGATGTCACAATGGGAAAACAGCATTGTGATGTCACAATGGGGGAAACGGCATTGTGATATCACAATGGGGAAAGGGCATTGTGATGTCACAATGCGGAAAACGGCATTGTGATGTCACAATGGGGGAAACTGCATTGTGATGTCACAATGGGGAAAACTGCATTGTGATGTCACAATGTGGGAAATGGCATTGTGATGTCACAATAGGGAAAACAGCATTGTGATGTCACAATGGGGGAAAGGGCATTCTGATGTCACAATGTGGTTAACTGCATTGTGATGTCACAATGGGGGAAATGGCATTGTGATGTCACAATGGGGGAAATGGCATTGTGATGTCACAATGGGGAAAGGGCATTGTGATGTCACAATGGAGGAAATGGCATTGTGATGTCACAATAGGGAAACGGCATTGTGATGTCACAATGGGGGAAAGGGCATTGTGATGTCACAATGGGGTAAACTGCATTCTGATGTCACAATGGGGGAAACGGCATTGTGATGTCACAATGGGGGAAATGGCATTGTGATGTCACAATGGGGAAAGGGCATTGTGATGTCACAATGGGGTAAACTGCATTGTGATGTCACAATGGGGGAAAGGGCATTGTGATGTCACAATGGGGTAAACTGCATTGTGATGTCACAATGGGGGAAATGGCATTGTGATGTCACAATGGGGGAAATGGCATTGTGATGTCACACTGGGGGAAATGGCATTGTGATGTCACAATGGGGAAAAGGGCATTGTGATGTCACAATGGGGAAAACGGCATTGTGATGTCACAATGGGGGAAAGGGCATTGTGATGTCACAATGGGGTAAACTGCATACTGATGTCACAATGGGGGAAACGGCATTGTGATGTCACAATGGGGGAAAGGGCATTGTGATGTCACAATGGGGGAAAGGGCATTGTGATGTCACAATAGGGAAAACGGCATTGTGATATCACAATGGGGGAAATGGCATTGTGATGTCACAATGGGGGAAAGGGCATTGTGATGTCACAATGGGGAAAATGGCATTGTGATGTCACAATGGGGGAAAGGGCATTGCGATGTCACAATGGGGAAAACTGCATTGTGATGTCAGAATGGGGGAAAGGGCATTGTGATGTCACAATGCAGAAAACGGCATTGTGATGTCACAATGGGGGAAATGGCATTGTGATGTCACAATGGGGGAAATGGCATTGTGATATCACAATGGGTGAAATGGCATTGTGATGTCACAATGGGGAAATGGCATTGTGATGTCACAATGGGTGAAATGGCATTGTGATGTCACAATGGGGGAAAGAGCATTGTGATGTCACAATAGGGAAAACGGCATTGTAATGTCACAATGGGGGAAATGGCATTGTGATGTCACAATGGGGGAAAGGGCATTGTGATGTCACAATGTGGAAAACGGCATTGTGATGTCACAATGGGGGAAAGGGCATTGCGATGTCACAATGGGGAAAACTGCATTGTGATGTCACAATGGGGGAAAGGGCATTGTGATGTCACAATGGGGAAAACGGCATTGTAATGTCACAATGGGGGAAATGGAATTGTGATGTCACAATGGGAAAAACAGCATTGTGATGTCACAATGGGGGAAACGGCATTGTGATATCACAATGGGGAAAGGGCATTGTGATGTCACAATGGAGGAAATGGCATTGTGATGTCACAATAGGGAAAACGGCATTGCGATGTCACAATGGGGGAAAGGGCATTGTGATGTCACAATGTGGTAAACTGCATTGTGATGTCACAATGGGGGAAACGGCATTGTGATGTCACAATGGGGGAAATGGCATTGTGATGTCACAATGGGGGAAATGGCATTGTGATGTCACAATGGGGGAAATGGCATTGTGATGTCACAATGGGGGAAATGGCATTGTGATGTCACAATGGGGGAAACGGCATTGTGATGTCACAATGGGGGAAACGGCATTGTGATGTCACAATGGGGGAAATGGCATTGTGATGTCACAATGGGGGAAAGGGCATTGTGATGTCACAATGGGGTACACTGCATTGTGATGTCACAATGGGGGAAAGGGCATTGTGATGTCACAATGCGGAAAACGGCATTGTGATGTCACAATGGGGGAAACTGCATTGTGATGTCACAATGGGGAAAACTGCATTGTGATGTCACAATGGGGGAAAAGGCATTGTGATGTCACAATGTGGGAAATGGCATTGTGATGTCACAATAGGGAAAACAGCATTGTGATGTCACAATGGGGGAAAGGGCATTCTGATGTCACAATGTGGTTAACTGCATTGTGATGTCACAATGGGGGAAATGGCATTGTGATGTCACAATGGGGGAAATGGCATTGTGATGTCACAATGGGGAAAGGGCATTGTGATGTCACAATGGAGGAAATGGCATTGTGATGTCACAATAGGGTAACGGCATCGTGATGTCACAATGGGGGAAAGGGCATTGTTATGTCACAATGGGGTATACTGCATTCTGATGTCACAATGGGGGAAACGGCATTGTGATGTCACAATGGGGGAAATGGCATTGTGATGTCACAATGGGGAAAGGGCATTGTGATGTCACAGTAGGGAAAACGGCATTGTGATGTCACAATGGGGGAAAGGGCATTGTGATGTCACAATGGGGTAAACTGCATTGTGATGTCACAATGGGGGAAACGGCATTGTGATGTCACAATGGGGGAAAGGGCATTGTGATGTCACAATGGGGTAAACTGCATTGTGATGTCACAATGGGGGAAACGGCATTGTGATGTCACAATGGGGGAAATGGCATTGTGATGTCACAATGGGGGAAAGGGCATTGTGATGTCACAATAGGGAAAACGGCATTGTGATGTCACAATGGGGGAAATGGCATTGTGATGTCACAATGGGGGAAACGGCATTGTGATGTCACAATGGGGGAAATGGCATTGTGATGTCACAATGGGGGAAAGGGCATTGTGATGTCACAATGGGGTAAACTGCATTGTGATGTCACAATGGGGGAAAGGGCATTGTGATGTCACAATGCGGAAAACGGCATTGTGATGTCACAATGGGGGAAACTGCATTGTGATGTCACAATGGGGAAAACTGCATTGTGATGTCACAATGTGGGAAATGGCATTGTGATGTCACAATAGGGAAAACAGCATTGTGATGTCACAATGGGGGAAAGGGCATTCTGATGTCACAATGTGGTTAACTGCATTGTGATGTCACAATGGGGGAAATGGCATTGTGATGTCACAATGGGGGAAATGGCATTGTGATGTCACAATGGGGAAAGGGCATTGTGATGTCACAATGGAGGAAATGGCATTGTGATGTCACAATAGGGAAACGGCATTGTGATGTCACAATGGGGGAAAGGGCATTGTGATGTCACAATGGGGTAAACTGCATTCTGATGTCACAATGGGGGAAACGGCATTGTGATGTCACAATGGGGGAAATGGCATTGTGATGTCACAATGGGGAAAGGGCATTGTGATGTCACAGTAGGGAAAACGGCATTGTGATGTCACAATGGGGGAAAGGGCATTGTGATGTCACAATGGGGTAAACTGCATTGTGATGTCACAATGGGGGAAACGGCATTGTGATGTCACAATGGGGGAAAGGGCATTGTGATGTCACAATGGGGTAAACTGCATTGTGATGTCACAATGGGGGAAACGGCATTGTGATGTCACAATGGGGGAAATGGCATTGTGATGTCACAATGGGGGAAAGGGCATTGTGATGTCACAATAGGGAAAACGGCATTGTGATGTCACAATGGGGGAAATGGCATTGTGATGTCACACTGGGGGAAATGGCATTGTGATGTCACAATGGGGTAAACTGCATTGTGTTGTCACAATGGGGCAACGGCATTGTGATGTCACAATGGGGGAAATGGCATTGTGATGTCACAATGGGGGAAAGGGCATTGTGATGTCACAATGGGGGAAAGCACATTGTGATGTCACAATGGGGAAAACTGCATTGTGATGTCACAATGGGGGAGAGGGCATTGTGATGTCACAATGGGGGAAAGGGCATTGTGATGTCACAATGGGGGAAAGGACATTGTGATGTCACAATGGGGGAAACGGCATTGTGATGTCCCAATGGGGAAAACGGCATTGTGATGTCACAATGGGGGAAAGGGCATTGTGATGTCACAATGGGGTAAACTGCATTGTGATGTCACAATGGGGGAAATGGCATTGTGATGTCACAATGGGGGAAATGGCATTGTGATGTCACACTGGGGGAAATGGCATTGTGATGTCACAATGGGGAAAAGGGCATTGTGATGTCACAATGGGAAAAAACGGCATTGTGATGTCACAATGGGGGAAAGGGCATTGTGATGTCACAATGGGGTAAACTGCATTGTGATGTCACAATGGGGGAAACGGCATTGTGATGTCACAATGGGGGAAAGGGCATTGTGATGTCACAATAGGGAAAACGGCATTGTGATGTCACAATGGGGGAAATGGCATTGTGATGTCACAATGGGGGAAAGGGCATTGTGATGTCACAATGGGGAAAATGGCATTGTGATGTCACAATGGGGGAAAGGGCATTGCGATGTCACAATGGGGAAAACTGCATTGTGATGTCAGAATGGGGGAAAGGGCATTGTGATGTCACAATGCAGAAAACGGCATTGTGATGTCACAATGGGGGAAATGGCATTGTGATGTCACAATGGGGGAAAGGGCATTGTGATGTCACAATGGGGAAAATGGCATTGTGATGTCACAATGGGGGAAAGGGCATTGCGATGTCACAATGGGGAAAACTGCATTGTGATGTCAGAATGGGGGAAAGGGCATTGTGATGTCACAATGCAGAAAACGGCATTGTGATGTCACAATGGGGGAAATGGCATTGTGATGTCACAATGGGGGAAATAGCATTGTGATATCACAATGGGGGAAATGGCATTGTGATGTCACAATGGGGAAATGGCATTGTGATGTCACAATGGGTGAAATGGCATTGTGATGTCACAATGGGGGAAAGAGCATTGTGATGTCACAATAGGGAAAACGGCATTGTAATGTCACAATGGGGGAAATGGCATTGTGATGTCACAATGGGGGAAAGGGCATTGTGATGTCACAATGTGGAAAACGGCATTGTGATGTCACAATGGGGGAAAGGGCATTGCGATGTCACAATGGGGAAAACTGCATTGTGATGTCACAATGGGGGAAAGGGCATTGTTATGTCACAATGGGGAAAACAGCATTGTAATGTCACAATGGGGGAAATGGAATTGTGATGTCACAATGGGAAAAACAGCATTGTGATGTCACAATGGGGGAAACAGCATTGTGATATCACAATGGGGAAAGGGCATTGTGATGTCACAACGGAGGAAATGGCATTGTGATGTCACAATAGGGAAAACGGCATTGCGATGTCACAATGGGGGAAAGGGCATTGTGATGTCACAATGTGGTAAACTGCATTGTGATGTCACAATGGGGGAAACGGCATTGTGATGTCACAATGGGGGAAACGGCATTGTGATGTCACAATGGGGGAAACGGCATTGTGATGTCACAATGGGGGAAATGGCATTGTGATGTCACAATGGGGGAAATGGCATTGTGATGTCACAATGGGGGAAATGGCATTGTGATGTCACAATGGGGGAAAGGGCATTGTGATGTCACAATGGGGTAAACTGCATTGTGATGTCACAATGGGGGAAAGGGCATTGTGATGTCACAATGCGGAAAACGGCATTGTGATGTCACAATGGGGGAAACTGCATTGTGATGTCACAATGGGGAAAACTGCATTGTGATGTCACAATGGGGGAAAAGGCATTGTGATGTCACAATGTGGGAAATGGCATTGTGATGTCACAATAGGGAAAACAGCATTGTGATGTCACAATGGGGGAAAGGGCATTCTGATGTCACAATGTGGTTAACTGCATTGTGATGTCACAATGGGGGAAATGGCATTGTGATGTCACAATGGGGGAAATGGCATTGTGATGTCACAATGGGGAAAGGGCATTGTGATGTCACAATGGAGGAAATGGCATTGTGATGTCACAATAGGGAAACGGCATTGTGATGTCACAATGGGGGAAAGGGCATTGTGATGTCACAATGGGGTAAACTGCATTCTGATGTCACAATGGGGGAAACGGCATTGTGATGTCACAATGGGGGAAATGGCATTGTGATGTCACAATGGGGAAAGGGCATTGTGATGTCACAGTAGGGAAAACGGCATTGTGATGTCACAATGGGGGAAAGGGCATTGTGATGTCACAATGGGGTAAACTGCATTGTGATGTCACAATGGGGGAAACGGCATTGTGATGTCACAATGGGGGAAAGGGCATTGTGATGTCACAATGGGGTAAACTGCATTGTGATGTCACAATGGGGGAAACGGCATTGTGATGTCACAATGGGGGAAATGGCATTGTGATGTCACAATGGGGGAAAGGGCATTGTGATGTCACAATAGGGAAAACGGCATTGTGATGTCACAATGGGGGAAATGGCATTGTGATGTCACACTGGGGGAAATGGCATTGTGATGTCACAATGGGGTAAACTGCATTGTGTTGTCACAATGGGGCAACGGCATTGTGATGTCACAATGGGGGAAATGGCATTGTGATGTCACAATGGGGGTAAAGGGAATTGTGATGTCACAATGGGGGAAAGCACATTGTGATGTCACAATGGGGAAAACTGCATTGTGATGTCACAATGGGGGAGAGGGCATTGTGATGTCACAATGGGGGAAAGGGCATTGTGATGTCACAATGGGGGAAATGGCATTGTGATGTCACAATGGGGGAAATGGCATTGTGATGTCACAATGGGGGAAATGGCATTGTGATGTCACAATGGGGGAAATGGCATTGTGATGTCACAATGGGGGAAATGGCATTGTGATGTCACAATGGGGGAAACGGCATTGTGATGTCACAATGGGGGAAATGGCATTGTGATGTCACAATGGGGGAAAGGGCATTGTGATGTCACAATGGGGTAAACTGCATTGTGATGTCACAATGGGGGAAAGGGCATTGTGATGTCACAATGCGGAAAACGGCATTGTGATGTCACAATGGGGGAAACTGCATTGTGATGTCACAATGGGGAAAACTGCATTGTGATGTCACAATGGGGGAAAAGGCATTGTGATGTCACAATGTGGGAAATGGCATTGTGATGTCACAATAGGGAAAACAGCATTGTGATGTCACAATGGGGGAAAGGGCATTCTGATGTCACAATGTGGTTAACTGCATTGTGATGTCACAATGGGGGAAATGGCATTGTGATGTCACAATGGGGGAAATGGCATTGTGATGTCACAATGGGGAAAGGGCATTGTGATGTCACAATGGAGGAAATGGCATTGTGATGTCACAATAGGGAAACGGCATTGTGATGTCACAATGGGGGAAAGGGCATTGTGATGTCACAATGGGGTAAACTGCATTCTGATGTCACAATGGGGGAAACGGCATTGTGATGTCACAATGGGGGAAATGGCATTGTGATGTCACAATGGGGAAAGGGCATTGTGATGTCACAGTAGGGAAAACGGCATTGTGATGTCACAATGGGGGAAAGGGCATTGTGATGTCACAATGGGGTAAACTGCATTGTGATGTCACAATGGGGGAAACGGCATTGTGATGTCACAATGGGGGAAAGGGCATTGTGATGTCACAATGGGGTAAACTGCATTGTGATGTCACAATGGGGGAAACGGCATTGTGATGTCACAATGGGGGAAATGGCATTGTGATGTCACAATGGGGGAAAGGGCATTGTGATGTCACAATAGGGAAAACGGCATTGTGATGTCACAATGGGGGAAATGGCATTGTGATGTCACACTGGGGGAAATGGCATTGTGATGTCACAATGGGGTAAACTGCATTGTGTTGTCACAATGGGGCAACGGCATTGTGATGTCACAATGGGGGAAATGGCATTGTGATGTCACAATGGGGGAAAGGGCATTGTGATGTCACAATGGGGGAAAGCACATTGTGATGTCACAATGGGGAAAACTGCATTGTGATGTCACAATGGGGGAGAGGGCATTGTGATGTCACAATGGGGGAAAGGGCATTGTGATGTCACAATGGGGGAAAGGACATTGTGATGTCACAATGGGGGAAACGGCATTGTGATGTCCCAATGGGGAAAACGGCATTGTGATGTCACAATGGGGGAAAGGGCATTGTGATGTCACAATGGGGTAAACTGCATTGTGATGTCACAATGGGGGAAATGGCATTGTGATGTCACAATGGGGGAAATGGCATTGTGATGTCACACTGGGGGAAATGGCATTGTGATGTCACAATGGGGAAAAGGGCATTGTGATGTCACAATGGGAAAAAACGGCATTGTGATGTCACAATGGGGGAAAGGGCATTGTGATGTCACAATGGGGTAAACTGCATTGTGATGTCACAATGGGGGAAACGGCATTGTGATGTCACAATGGGGGAAAGGGCATTGTGATGTCACAATAGGGAAAACGGCATTGTGATGTCACAATGGGGGAAATGGCATTGTGATGTCACAATGGGGGAAAGGGCATTGTGATGTCACAATGGGGAAAATGGCATTGTGATGTCACAATGGGGGAAAGGGCATTGCGATGTCACAATGGGGAAAACTGCATTGTGATGTCAGAATGGGGGAAAGGGCATTGTGATGTCACAATGCAGAAAACGGCATTGTGATGTCACAATGGGGGAAATGGCATTGTGATGTCACAATGGGGGAAATGGCATTGTGATATCACAATGGGGGCAATGGCATTGTGATGTCACAATGGGGGAATTGGCATTGTGATGTCACAATGGGTGAAATGGCATTGTGATGTCACAATGGGGGAAAGGGCATTGTGATGTCACAATAGGGAAAACGGCATTGTGATGTCACAATGGGGGAAATGGCATTGTGATGTCACGATAGGGAAAACGGCATTGTAATGTCACAATGGGGGAAATGGCATTGTGATGTCACAATGGGGGAAAGGGCATTGTGATGTCACAATGTGGAAAACGGCATTGTGATGTCACAATGGGGGAAAGGGCATTGCGATGTCACAATGGGGAAAACTGCATTGTGATGTCACAATGGGGGAAAGGGCATTGTGATGTCACAATGGGGAAAACGGCATTGTAATGTCACAATGGGGGAAATGGAATTGTGATGTCACAATGGGAAAAACAGCATTGTGATGTCACAATGGGGGAAACGGCATTGTGATATCACAATGGGGAAAGGGCATTGTGATGTCACAATGGAGGAAATGGCATTGTGATGTCACAATAGGGAAAACAGCATTGTGATGTCACAATGGGGGAAAGGGCATTGTGATGTCACAATGTGGTAAACTGCATTGTGATGTCACAATGGGGGAAACGGCATTGTGATGTCACAATGGGGGAAATGGCATTGTGATGTCACAATGGGGGAAATGGCATTGTGATGTCACAATGGGGGAAATGGCATTGTGATGTCACAATGGGGGAAATGGCATTGTGATGTCACAATGGGGAAACGGCATTGTGATGTCACAATGGGGGAAACGGCATTGTGATGTCACAATGGGGGAAATGGCATTGTGATGTCACAATGGGGGAAAGGGCATTGTGATGTCACAATGGGGTAAACTGCATTGTGATGTCACAATGGGGGAAAGGGCATTGTGATGTCACAATGGGGGAAATGGCATTGTGATGTCACAATGGGGGAAAGGGCATTGTGATGTCACAATGGGGTAAACTGCATTCTGATGTCACAATGGGGGAAACGGCATTGTGATGTCACAATGGGGGAAAGGGCATTGTGATGTCACAATGGGGGAAAGGGCATTGTGATGTCACAATAGGGAAAACGGCATTGTGATATCACAATGGGGGAAATGGCATTGTGATGTCACAATGGGGGAAAGGGCATTGTGATGTCACAATGGGGAAAATGGCATTGTGATGTCACAATGGGGGAAAGGGCATTGCGATGTCACAATGGGGAAAACTGCATTGTGATGTCAGAATGGGGGAAAGGGCATTGTGATGTCACAATGCAGAAAACGGCATTGTGATGTCACAATGGGGGAAATGGCATTGTGATGTCACAATGGGGGAAATGGCATTGTGATGTCACAATGGGGGAAATGGCATTGTGATGTCACAATGGGGAAACGGCATTGTGATGTCACAATGGGGGAAACGGCATTGTGATGTCACAATGGGGGAAATGGCATTGTGATGTCACAATGGGGGAAAATGCATTGTGATGTCACAATGGGGTAAACTGCATTGTGATGTCACAATGGGGGAAAGGGCATTGTGATGTCACAATGGGGGAAATGGCATTGTGATGTCACAATGGGGGAAAGGGCATTGTGATGTCACAATGGGGTAAACTGCATTCTGATGTCACAATGGGGGAAACGGCATTGTGATGTCACAATGGGGGAAAGGGCATTGTGATGTCACAATGGGGGAAAGGGCATTGTGATGTCACAATAGGGAAAACGGCATTGTGATATCACAATGGGGGAAATGGCATTGTGATGTCACAATGGGGGAAAGGGCATTGTGATGTCACAATGGGGAAAATGGCATTGTGATGTCACAATGGGGGAAAGGGCATTGCGATGTCACAATGGGGAAAACTGCATTGTGATGTCAGAATGGGGGAAAGGGCATTGTGATGTCACAATGCAGAAAACGGCATTGTGATGTCACAATGGGGGAAATGGCATTGTGATGTCACAATGGGGGAAATGGCATTGTGATATCACAATGGGGGAAATGGCATTGTGATGTCACAATGGGGAAATGGCATTGTGATGTCACAATGGGTGAAATGGCATTGTGATGTCACAATGGGGGAAAGAGCATTGTGATGTCACAATAGGGAAAACGGCATTGTAATGTCACAATGGGGGAAATGGCATTGTGATGTCACAATGGGGGAAAGGGCATTGTGATGTCACAATGTGGAAAACGGCATTGTGATGTCACAATGGGGGAAAGGGCATTGCGATGTCACAATGGGGAAAACTGCATTGTGATGTCACAATGGGGGAAAGGGCATTGTGATGTCACAATGGGGAAAACGGCATTGTAATGTCACAATGGGGGAAATGGAATTGTGATGTCACAATGGGAAAACAGCATTGTGATGTCACAATGGGGGAAACGGCATTGTGATATCACAATGGGGAAAGGGCATTGTGATGTCACAATGGAGGAAATGGCATTGTGATGTCACAATAGGGAAAACGGCATTGCGATGTCACAATGGGGGAAAGGGCATTGTGATGTCACAATGTGGTAAACTGCATTGTGATGTCACAATGGGGGAAACGGCATTGTGATGTCACAATGGGGGAAATGGCATTGTGATGTCACAATGGGGGAAATGGCATTGTGATGTCACAATGGGGGAAATGGCATTGTGATGTCACAATGGGGGAAATGGCATTGTGATGTCACAATGGGGGAAACGGCATTGTGATGTCACAATGGGGGAAATGGCATTGTGATGTCACAATGGGGGAAAGGGCATTGTGATGTCACAATGTGGAAAACGGCATTGTGATGTCACAATGGGGGAAAGGGCATTGCGATGTCACAATGGGGAAAACTGCATTGTGATGTCACAATGGGGGAAAGGGCATTGTGATGTCACAATGGGGAAAACGGCATTGTAATGTCACAATGGGGGAAATGGAATTGTGATGTCACAATGGGAAAACAGCATTGTGATGTCACAATGGGGGAAACGGCATTGTGATATCACAATGGGGAAAGGGCATTGTGATGTCACAATGGAGGAAATGGCATTGTGATGTCACAATAGGGAAAACGGCATTGCGATGTCACAATGGGGGAAAGGGCATTGTGATGTCACAATGTGGTAAACTGCATTGTGATGTCACAATGGGGGAAACGGCATTGTGATGTCACAATGGGGGAAATGGCATTGTGATGTCACAATGGGGGAAATGGCATTGTGATGTCACAATGGGGGAAATGGCATTGTGATGTCACAATGGGGGAAATGGCATTGTGATGTCACAATGGGGGAAACGGCATTGTGATGTCACAATGGGGGAAATGGCATTGTGATGTCACAATGGGGGAAAGGGCATTGTGATGTCACAATGGGGTAAACTGCATTGTGATGTCACAATGGGGGAAAGGGCATTGTGATGTCACAATGCGGAAAACGGCATTGTGATGTCACAATGGGGGAAACTGCATTGTGATGTCACAATGGGGAAAACTGCATTGTGATGTCACAATGTGGGAAATGGCATTGTGATGTCACAATAGGGAAAACAGCATTGTGATGTCACAATGGGGGAAAGGGCATTCTGATGTCACAATGTGGTTAACTGCATTGTGATGTCACAATGGGGGAAATGGCATTGTGATGTCACAATGGGGGAAATGGCATTGTGATGTCACAATGGGGAAAGGGCATTGTGATGTCACAATGGAGGAAATGGCATTGTGATGTCACAATAGGGAAACGGCATTGTGATGTCACAATGGGGGAAAGGGCATTGTGATGTCACAATGGGGTAAACTGCATTCTGATGTCACAATGGGGGAAACGGCATTGTGATGTCACAATGGGGGAAATGGCATTGTGATGTCACAATGGGGAAAGGGCATTGTGATGTCACAATGGGGTAAACTGCATTGTGATGTCACAATGGGGGAAAGGGCATTGTGATGTCACAATGGGGTAAACTGCATTGTGATGTCACAATGGGGGAAATGGCATTGTGATGTCACAATGGGGGAAATGGCATTGTGATGTCACACTGGGGGAAATGGCATTGTGATGTCACAATGGGGAAAAGGGCATTGTGATGTCACAATGGGGAAAACGGCATTGTGATGTCACAATGGGGGAAAGGGCATTGTGATGTCACAATGGGGTAAACTGCATACTGATGTCACAATGGGGGAAACGGCATTGTGATGTCACAATGGGGGAAAGGGCATTGTGATGTCACAATGGGGGAAAGGGCATTGTGATGTCACAATAGGGAAAACGGCATTGTGATATCACAATGGGGGAAATGGCATTGTGATGTCACAATGGGGGAAAGGGCATTGTGATGTCACAATGGGGAAAATGGCATTGTGATGTCACAATGGGGGAAAGGGCATTGCGATGTCACAATGGGGAAAACTGCATTGTGATGTCAGAATGGGGGAAAGGGCATTGTGATGTCACAATGCAGAAAACGGCATTGTGATGTCACAATGGGGGAAATGGCATTGTGATGTCACAATGGGGGAAATGGCATTGTGATATCACAATGGGTGAAATGGCATTGTGATGTCACAATGGGGAAATGGCATTGTGATGTCACAATGGGTGAAATGGCATTGTGATGTCACAATGGGGGAAAGAGCATTGTGATGTCACAATAGGGAAAACGGCATTGTAATGTCACAATGGGGGAAATGGCATTGTGATGTCACAATGGGGGAAAGGGCATTGTGATGTCACAATGTGGAAAACGGCATTGTGATGTCACAATGGGGGAAAGGGCATTGCGATGTCACAATGGGGAAAACTGCATTGTGATGTCACAATGGGGGAAAGGGCATTGTGATGTCACAATGGGGAAAACGGCATTGTAATGTCACAATGGGGGAAATGGAATTGTGATGTCACAATGGGAAAAACAGCATTGTGATGTCACAATGGGGGAAACGGCATTGTGATATCACAATGGGGAAAGGGCATTGTGATGTCACAATGGAGGAAATGGCATTGTGATGTCACAATAGGGAAAACGGCATTGCGATGTCACAATGGGGGAAAGGGCATTGTGATGTCACAATGTGGTAAACTGCATTGTGATGTCACAATGGGGGAAACGGCATTGTGATGTCACAATGGGGGAAATGGCATTGTGATGTCACAATGGGGGAAATGGCATTGTGATGTCACAATGGGGGAAATGGCATTGTGATGTCACAATGGGGGAAATGGCATTGTGATGTCACAATGGGGGAAACGGCATTGTGATGTCACAATGGGGGAAATGGCATTGTGATGTCACAATGGGGGAAAGGGCATTGTGATGTCACAATGGGGTACACTGCATTGTGATGTCACAATGGGGGAAAGGGCATTGTGATGTCACAATGCGGAAAACGGCATTGTGATGTCACAATGGGGGAAACTGCATTGTGATGTCACAATGGGGAAAACTGCATTGTGATGTCACAATGGGGGAAAAGGCATTGTGATGTCACAATGTGGGAAATGGCATTGTGATGTCACAATAGGGAAAACAGCATTGTGATGTCACAATGGGGGAAAGGGCATTCTGATGTCACAATGTGGTTAACTGCATTGTGATGTCACAATGGGGGAAATGGCATTGTGATGTCACAATGGGGGAAATGGCATTGTGATGTCACAATGGGGAAAGGGCATTGTGATGTCACAATGGAGGAAATGGCATTGTGATGTCACAATAGGGAAACGGCATTGTGATGTCACAATGGGGGAAAGGGCATTGTGATGTCACAATGGGGTAAACTGCATTCTGATGTCACAATGGGGGAAACGGCATTGTGATGTCACAATGGGGGAAATGGCATTGTGATGTCACAATGGGGAAAGGGCATTGTGATGTCACAGTAGGGAAAACGGCATTGTGATGTCACAATGGGGGAAAGGGCATTGTGATGTCACAATGGGGTAAACTGCATTGTGATGTCACAATGGGGGAAACGGCATTGTGATGTCACAATGGGGGAAAGGGCATTGTGATGTCACAATGGGGTAAACTGCATTGTGATGTCACAATGGGGGAAACGGCATTGTGATGTCACAATGGGGGAAATGGCATTGTGATGTCACAATGGGGGAAAGGGCATTGTGATGTCACAATAGGGAAAACGGCATTGTGATGTCACAATGGGGGAAATGGCATTGTGATGTCACACTGGGGGAAATGGCATTGTGATGTCACAATGGGGTAAACTGCATTATGTTGTCACAATGGGGCAACGGCATTGTGATGTCACAATGGGGGAAATGGCATTGTGATGTCACAATGGGGGAAAGGGCATTGTGATGTCACAATGGGGGAAAGCACATTGTGATGTCACAATGGGGAAAACTGCATTGTGATGTCACAATTGGGGAGAGGGCATTGTGATGTCACAATGGGGGAAAGGGCATTGTGATGTCACAATGGGGGAAAGGACATTGTGATGTCACAATGGGGGAAACGGCATTGTGATGTCCCAATGGGGAAAACGGCATTGTGATGTCACAATGGGGGAAAGGGCATTGTGATGTCACAATGGGGTAAACTGCATTGTGATGTCACAATGGGGGAAATGGCATTGTGATGTCACAATGGGGGAAATGGCATTGTGATGTCACACTGGGGGAAATGGCATTGTGATGTCACAATGGGGAAAAGGGCATTGTGATGTCACAATGGGAAAAAACGGCATTGTGATGTCACAATGGGGGAAAGGGCATTGTGATGTCACAATGGGGTAAACTGCATTGTGATGTCACAATGGGGGAAACGGCATTGTGATGTCACAATGGGGGAAAGGGCATTGTGATTTCACAATAGGGAAAACGGCATTGTGATGTCACAATGGGGGAAATGGCATTGTGATGTCACAATGGGGGAAAGGGCATTGTGATGTCACAATGGGGAAAATGGCATTGTGATGTCACAATGGGGGAAAGGGCATTGCGATGTCACAATGGGGAAAACTGCATTGTGATGTCAGAATGGGGGAAAGGGCATTGTGATGTCACAATGCAGAAAACGGCATTGTGATGTCACAATGGGGGAAATGGCATTGTGATGTCACAATGGGGGAAATGGCATTGTGATATCACAATGGGGGAAATGGCATTGTGATGTCACAATGGGGGAATTGGCATTGTGATGTCACAATGGGTGAAATGGCATTGTGATGTCACAATGGGGGAAAGGGCATTGTGATGTCACAATAGGGAAAACGGCATTGTGATGTCACAATGGGGGAAATGGCATTGTGATGTCACAATAGGGAAAACGGCATTGTAATGTCACAATGGGGGAAATGGCATTGTGATGTCACAATGGGGGAAAGGGCATTGTGATGTCACAATGTGGAAAACGGCATTGTGATGTCACAATGGGGGAAAGGGCATTGCGATGTCACAATGGGGAAAACGGCATTGTGATGTCACAATGGGGGAAAGGGCATTGTGATGTCACAATGGGGAAAACGGCATTGTAATGTCACAATGGGGGAAATGGAATTGTGATGTCACAATGGGAAAAACAGCATTGTGATGTCACAATGGGGGAAACGGCATTGTGATATCACAATGGGGAAAGGGCATTGTGATGTCACAATGGAGGAAATGGCATTGTGATGTCACAATAGGGAAAACGGCATTGTGATGTCACAATGGGGGAAAGGGCATTGTGATGTCACAATGTGGTAAACTGCATTGTGATGTCACAATGGGGGAAACGGCATTGTGATGTCACAATGGGGGAAATGGCATTGTGATGTCACAATGGGGGAAATGGCATTGTGATGTCACAATGGGGGAAATGGCATTGTGATGTCACAATGGGGGAAATGGCATTGTGATGTCACAATGGGGAAACGGCATTGTGATGTCACAATGGGGGAAACGGCATTGTGATGTCACAATGGGGGAAATGGCATTGTGATGTCACAATGGGGGAAAATGCATTGTGATGTCACAATGGGGTAAACTGCATTGTGATGTCACAATGGGGGAAAGGGCATTGTGATGTCACAATGGGGGAAATGGCATTGTGATGTCACAATGGGGGAAAGGGCATTGTGATGTCACAATGGGGTAAACTGCATTCTGATGTCACAATGGGGGAAACGGCATTGTGATGTCACAATGGGGGAAAGGGCATTGTGATGTCACAATGGGGGAAAGGGCATTGTGATGTCACAATAGGGAAAACGGCATTGTGATATCACAATGGGGGAAATGGCATTGTGATGTCACAATGGGGGAAAGGGCATTGTGATGTCACAATGGGGAAAATGGCATTGTGATGTCACAATGGGGGAAAGGGCATTGCGATGTCACAATGGGGAAAACTGCATTGTGATGTCAGAATGGGGGAAAGGGCATTGTGATGTCACAATGCAGAAAACGTCATTGTGATGTCACAATGGGGGAAATGGCATTGTGATGTCACAATGGGGGAAATGGCATTGTGATATCACAATGGGGGAAATGGCATTGTGATGTCACAATGGGGAAATGGCATTGTGATGTCACAATGGGTGAAATGGCATTGTGATGTCACAATGGGGGAAAGAGCATTGTGATGTCACAATAGGGAAAACGGCATTGTAATGTCACAATGGGGGAAATGGCATTGTGATGTCACAATGGGGGAAAGGGCATTGTGATGTCACAATGTGGAAAACGGCATTGTGATGTCACAATGGGGGAAAGGGCATTGCGATGTCACAATGGGGAAAACTGCATTGTGATGTCACAATGGGGGAAAGGGCATTGTGATGTCACAATGGGGAAAACGGCATTGTAATGTCACAATGGGGGAAATGGAATTGTGATGTCACAATGGGAAAACAGCATTGTGATGTCACAATGGGGGAAACGGCATTGTGATATCACAATGGGGAAAGGGCATTGTGATGTCACAATGGAGGAAATGGCATTGTGATGTCACAATAGGGAAAACGGCATTGCGATGTCACAATGGGGGAAAGGGCATTGTGATGTCACAATGTGGTAAACTGCATTGTGATGTCACAATGGGGGAAACGGCATTGTGATGTCACAATGGGGGAAATGGCATTGTGATGTCACAATGGGGGAAATGGCATTGTGATGTCACAATGGGGGAAATGGCATTGTGATGTCACAATGGGGGAAATGGCATTGTGATGTCACAATGGGGGAAACGGCATTGTGATGTCACAATGGGGGAAATGGCATTGTGATGTCACAATGGGGGAAAGGGCATTGTGATGTCACAATGGGGTAAACTGCATTGTGATGTCACAATGGGGGAAAGGGCATTGTGATGTCACAATGCGGAAAACGGCATTGTGATGTCACAATGGGGGAAACTGCATTGTGATGTCACAATGGGGAAAACTGCATTGTGATGTCACAATGTGGGAAATGGCATTGTGATGTCACAATAGGGAAAACAGCATTGTGATGTCACAATGGGGGAAAGGGCATTCTGATGTCACAATGTGGTTAACTGCATTGTGATGTCACAATGGGGGAAATGGCATTGTGATGTCACAATGGGGGAAATGGCATTGTGATGTCACAATGGGGAAAGGGCATTGTGATGTCACAATGGAGGAAATGGCATTGTGATGTCACAATAGGGAAACGGCATTGTGATGTCACAATGGGGGAAAGGGCATTGTGATGTCACAATGGGGTAAACTGCATTCTGATGTCACAATGGGGGAAACGGCATTGTGATGTCACAATGGGGGAAATGGCATTGTGATGTCACAATGGGGAAAGGGCATTGTGATGTCACAATGGGGTAAGGGCATTGTGATGTCACAATGGGGTAAACTGCATTGTGATGTCACAATGGGGGAAAGGGCATTGTGATGTCACAATGGGGGAAATGGCATTGTGATGTCACACTGGGGGAAATGGCATTGTGATGTCACAATGGGGAAAAGGGCATTGTGATGTCACAATGGGGAAAACGGCATTGTGATGTCACAATGGGGGAAAGGGCATTGTGATGTCACAATGGGGTAAACTGCATACTGATGTCACAATGGGGGAAACGGCATTGTGATGTCACAATGGGGGAAATGGCATTGTGATGTCACAATGGGGGAAAGGGCATTGTGATGTCACAATGGGGAAAATGGCATTGTGATGTCACAATGGGGGAAAGGGCATTGCGATGTCACAATGGGGAAAACTGCATTGTGATGTCAGAATGGGGGAAAGGGCATTGTGATGTCACAATGCAGAAAACGGCATTGTGATGTCACAATGGGGGAAATGGCATTGTGATGTCACAATGGGGGAAATGGCATTGTGATATCACAATGGGTGAAATGGCATTGTGATGTCACAATGGGGAAATGGCATTGTGATGTCACAATGGGTGAAATGGCATTGTGATGTCACAATGGGGGAAAGAGCATTGTGATGTCACAATAGGGAAAACGGCATTGTAATGTCACAATGGGGGAAATGGCATTGTGATGTCACAATGGGGGAAAGGGCATTGTGATGTCACAATGTGGAAAACGGCATTGTGATGTCACAATGGGGGAAAGGGCATTGCGATGTCACAATGGGGAAAACTGCATTGTGATGTCACAATGGGGGAAAGGGCATTGTGATGTCACAATGGGGAAAACGGCATTGTAATGTCACAATGGGGGAAATGGAATTGTGATGTCACAATGGGAAAAACAGCATTGTGATGTCACAATGGGGGAAACGGCATTGTGATATCACAATGGGGAAAGGGCATTGTGATGTCACAATGGAGGAAATGGCATTGTGATGTCACAATAGGGAAAACGGCATTGCGATGTCACAATGGGGGAAAGGGCATTGTGATGTCACAATGTGGTAAACTGCATTGTGATGTCACAATGGGGGAAACGGCATTGTGATGTCACAATGGGGGAAATGGCATTGTGATGTCACAATGGGGGAAATGGCATTGTGATGTCACAATGGGGGAAATGGCATTGTGATGTCACAATGGGGGAAATGGCATTGTGATGTCACAATGGGGGAAACGGCATTGTGATGTCACAATGGGGGAAACGGCATTGTGATGTCACAATGGGGGAAATGGCATTGTGATGTCACAATGGGGGAAAGGGCATTGTGATGTCACAATGGGGTACACTGCATTGTGATGTCACAATGGGGGAAAGGGCATTGTGATGTCACAATGCGGAAAACGGCATTGTGATGTCACAATGGGGGAAACTGCATTGTGATGTCACAATGGGGAAAACTGCATTGTGATGTCACAATGGGGGAAAAGGCATTGTGATGTCACAATGTGGGAAATGGCATTGTGATGTCACAATAGGGAAAACAGCATTGTGATGTCACAATGGGGGAAAGGGCATTCTGATGTCACAATGTGGTTAACTGCATTGTGATGTCACAATGGGGGAAATGGCATTGTGATGTCACAATGGGGGAAATGGCATTGTGATGTCACAATGGGGAAAGGGCATTGTGATGTCACAATGGAGGAAATGGCATTGTGATGTCACAATAGGGTAACGGCATCGTGATGTCACAATGGGGGAAAGGGCATTGTTATGTCACAATGGGGTATACTGCATTCTGATGTCACAATGGGGGAAACGGCATTGTGATGTCACAATGGGGGAAATGGCATTGTGATGTCACAATGGGGAAAGGGCATTGTGATGTCACAGTAGGGAAAACGGCATTGTGATGTCACAATGGGGGAAAGGGCATTGTGATGTCACAATGGGGTAAACTGCATTGTGATGTCACAATGGGGGAAACGGCATTGTGATGTCACAATGGGGGAAAGGGCATTGTGATGTCACAATGGGGTAAACTGCATTGTGATGTCACAATGGGGGAAACGGCATTGTGATGTCACAATGGGGGAAATGGCATTGTGATGTCACAATGGGGGAAAGGGCATTGTGATGTCACAATAGGGAAAACGGCATTGTGATGTCACAATGGGGGAAATGGCATTGTGATGTCACAATGGGGGAAACGGCATTGTGATGTCACAATGGGGGAAATGGCATTGTGATGTCACAATGGGGGAAAGGGCATTGTGATGTCACAATGGGGTAAACTGCATTGTGATGTCACAATGGGGGAAAGGGCATTGTGATGTCACAATGCGGAAAACGGCATTGTGATGTCACAATGGGGGAAACTGCATTGTGATGTCACAATGGGGAAAACTGCATTGTGATGTCACAATGTGGGAAATGGCATTGTGATGTCACAATAGGGAAAACAGCATTGTGATGTCACAATGGGGGAAAGGGCATTCTGATGTCACAATGTGGTTAACTGCATTGTGATGTCACAATGGGGGAAATGGCATTGTGATGTCACAATGGGGGAAATGGCATTGTGATGTCACAATGGGGAAAGGGCATTGTGATGTCACAATGGAGGAAATGGCATTGTGATGTCACAATAGGGAAACGGCATTGTGATGTCACAATGGGGGAAAGGGCATTGTGATGTCACAATGGGGTAAACTGCATTCTGATGTCACAATGGGGGAAACGGCATTGTGATGTCACAATGGGGGAAATGGCATTGTGATGTCACAATGGGGAAAGGGCATTGTGATGTCACAGTAGGGAAAACGGCATTGTGATGTCACAATGGGGGAAAGGGCATTGTGATGTCACAATGGGGTAAACTGCATTGTGATGTCACAATGGGGGAAACGGCATTGTGATGTCACAATGGGGGAAAGGGCATTGTGATGTCACAATGGGGTAAACTGCATTGTGATGTCACAATGGGGGAAACGGCATTGTGATGTCACAATGGGGGAAATGGCATTGTGATGTCACAATGGGGGAAAGGGCATTGTGATGTCACAATAGGGAAAACGGCATTGTGATGTCACAATGGGGGAAATGGCATTGTGATGTCACACTGGGGGAAATGGCATTGTGATGTCACAATGGGGTAAACTGCATTGTGTTGTCACAATGGGGCAACGGCATTGTGATGTCACAATGGGGGAAATGGCATTGTGATGTCACAATGGGGGAAAGGGCATTGTGATGTCACAATGGGGGAAAGCACATTGTGATGTCACAATGGGGAAAACTGCATTGTGATGTCACAATGGGGGAGAGGGCATTGTGATGTCACAATGGGGGAAAGGGCATTGTGATGTCACAATGGGGGAAAGGACATTGTGATGTCACAATGGGGGAAACGGCATTGTGATGTCCCAATGGGGAAAACGGCATTGTGATGTCACAATGGGGGAAAGGGCATTGTGATGTCACAATGGGGTAAACTGCATTGTGATGTCACAATGGGGGAAATGGCATTGTGATGTCACAATGGGGGAAATGGCATTGTGATGTCACACTGGGGGAAATGGCATTGTGATGTCACAATGGGGAAAAGGGCATTGTGATGTCACAATGGGAAAAAACGGCATTGTGATGTCACAATGGGGGAAAGGGCATTGTGATGTCACAATGGGGTAAACTGCATTGTGATGTCACAATGGGGGAAACGGCATTGTGATGTCACAATGGGGGAAAGGGCATTGTGATGTCACAATAGGGAAAACAGCATTGTGATGTCACAATGGGGGAAATGGCATTGTGATGTCACAATGGGGGAAAGGGCATTGTGATGTCACAATGGGGAAAATGGCATTGTGATGTCACAATGGGGGAAAGGGCATTGCGATGTCACAATGGGGAAAACTGCATTGTGATGTCAGAATGGGGGAAAGGGCATTGTGATGTCACAATGCAGAAAACGGCATTGTGATGTCACAATGGGGGAAATGGCATTGTGATGTCACAATGGGGGAAATGGCATTGTGATGTCACAATGGGGGAAATGGCATTGTGATATCACAATGGGGGAAATGGCATTGTGATGTCACAATGGGGGAATTGGCATTGTGATGTCACAATGGGTGAAATGGCATTGTGATGTCACAATGGGGGAAAGAGCATTGTGATGTCACAATGGGGGAAAGAGCATTGTGATGTCACAATAGGGAAAACGGCATTGTAATGTCACAATGGGGGAAATGGCATTGTGATGTCACAATGGGGGAAAGGGCATTGTGATGTCACAATGTGGAAAACGGCATTGTGATGTCACAATGGGGGAAAGGGCATTGCGATGTCACAATGGGGAAAACTGCATTGTGATGTCACAATGGGGGAAAGGGCATTGTGATGTCACAATGGGGAAAACGGCATTGTAATGTCACAATGGGGGAAATGGAATTGTGATGTCACAATGGGAAAAACAGCATTGTGATGTCACAATGGGGGAAACGGCATTGTGATATCACAATGGGGAAAGGGCATTGTGATGTCACAATGGAGGAAATGGCATTGTGGTGTCACAATAGGGAAAACGGCATTGCGATGTCACAATGGGGGAAAGGGCATTGTGATGTCACAATGTGGTAAACTGCATTGTGATGTCACAATGGGGGAAACGGCATTGTGATGTCACAATGGGGGAAATGGCATTGTGATGTCACAATGGGGGAAATGGCATTGTGATGTCACAATGGGGGAAATGGCATTGTGATGTCACAATGGGGGAAATGGCATTGTGATGTCACAATGGGGGAAACGGCATTGTGATGTCACAATGGGGGAAATGGCATTGTGATGTCACAATGGGGGAAAGGGCATTGTGATGTCACAGTGGGGTAAACTGCATTGTGATGTCACAATGGGGGAAAGGGCATTGTGATGTCACAATGCGGAAAACGGCATTGAGATGTCACAATGGGGGAAACTGCATTGTGATGTCACAATGGGGAAAACTGCATTGTGATGTCACAATGGGGGAAAAGGCATTGTGATGTCACAATGTGGGAAATGGCATTGTGATGTCACAATAGGGAAAACAGCATTGTGATGTCACAATGGGGGAAAGGGCATTGTGATGTCACAATGGGGTAAACTGCATTGTGATGTCACAATGGGGGAAAGGGCATTGTGATGTCACAATGGGGTAAACTGCATTGTGATGTCACAATGGGGGAAATGGCATTGTGATGTCACAATGGGGGAAATGGCATTGTGATGTCACACTGGGGGAAATGGCATTGTGATGTCACAATGGGGAAAAGGGCATTGTGATGTCACAATGGGGAAAACGGCATTGTGATGTCACAATGGGGGAAAGGGCATTGTGATGTCACAATGGGGTAAACTGCATTCTGATGTCACAATGGGGGAAACGGCATTGTGATGTCACAATGGGGGAAAGGGCATTGTGATGTCACAATGGGGGAAAGGGCATTGTGATGTCACAATAGGGAAAACGGCATTGTGATATCACAATGGGGGAAATGGCATTGTGATGTCACAATGGGGGAAAGGGCATTGTGATGTCACAATGGGGGAAAGGGCATTGTGATGTCACAATGGGGAAAATGGCATTGTGGTGTCACAATGGGGGAAAGGGCATTGCGATGTCACAATGGGGAAAACTGCATTGTGATGTCAGAATGGGGGAAAGGGCATTGTGATGTCACAATGCAGAAAACGGCATTGTGATGTCACAATGGGGGAAATGGCATTGTGATGTCACAATGGGGGAAATGGCATTGTGATATCACAATGGGGGAAATGGCATTGTGATGTCACAATGGGGAAATGGCATTGTGATGTCACAATGGGTGAAATGGCATTGTGATGTCACAATGGGGGAAAGAGCATTGTGATGTCACAATAGGGAAAACGGCATTGTAATGTCACAATGGGGGAAATGGCATTGTGATGCCACAATGGGGGAAAGGGCATTGTGATGTCACAATGTGGAAAACGGCATTGTGATGTCACAATGGGGGAAAGGGTATTGCGATGTCACAATGGGGAAAACTGCATTGTGATGTCACAATGGGGGAAAGGGCATTGTGATGTCACAATGGGGGAAATGGCATTGTGATGTCACAATGGGGAAAGGGCATTGTGATGTCACAATGGAGGAAATGGCATTGTGATGTCACAATAGGGAAACGGCATTGTGATGTCACAATGGGGGAAAGGGCATTGTGATGTCACAATGGGGTAAACTGCATTCTGATGTCACAATGGGGGAAACGGCATTGTGATGTCACAATGGGGGAAATGGCATTGTGATGTCACAATGGGGAAAGGGCATTGTGATGTCACAGTAGGGAAAACGGCATTGTGATGTCACAATGGGGGAAAGGGCATTGTGATGTCACAATGGGGTAAACTGCATTGTGATGTCACAATGGGGGAAACGGCATTGTGATGTCACAATGGGGGAAAGGGCATTGTGATGTCACAATGGGGTAAACTGCATTGTGATGTCACAATGGGGGAAACGGCATTGTGATGTCACAATGGGGGAAATGGCATTGTGATGTCACAATGGGGGAAAGGGCATTGTGATGTCACAATAGGGAAAACGGCATTGTGATGTCACAATGGGGGAAATGGCATTGTGATGTCACACTGGGGGAAATGGCATTGTGATGTCACAATGGGGTAAACTGCATTGTGTTGTCACAATGGGGCAACGGCATTGTGATGTCACAATGGGGGAAATGGCATTGTGATGTCACAATGGGGGAAAGGGCATTGTGATGTCACAATGGGGGAAAGCACATTGTGATGTCACAATGAGGAAAACTGCATTGTGATGTCACAATGGGGGAGAGGGCATTGTGATGTCACAATGGGGGAAAGGGCATTGTGATGTCACAATGGGGGAAAGGACATTGTGATGTCACAATGGGGGAAACGGCATTGTGATGTCCCAATGGGGAAAACGGCATTGTGATGTCACAATGGGGGAAAGGGCATTGTGATGTCACAATGGGGTAAACTGCATTGTGATGTCACAATGGGGGAAATGGCATTGTGATGTCACAATGGGGGAAATGGCATTGTGATGTCACACTGGGGGAAATGGCATTGTGATGTCACAATGGGGAAAAGGGCATTGTGATGTCACAATGGGAAAAAACGGCATTGTGATGTCACAATGGGGGAAAGGGCATTGTGATGTCACAATGGGGTAAACTGCATTGTGATGTCACAATGGGGGAAACGGCATTGTGATGTCACAATGGGGGAAAGGGCATTGTGATGTCACAATAGGGAAAACGGCATTGTGATGTCACAATGGGGGAAATGGCATTGTGATGTCACAATGGGGGAAAGGGCATTGTGATGTCACAATGGGGAAAATGGCATTGTGATGTCACAATGGGGGAAAGGGCATTGCGATGTCACAATGGGGAAAACTGCATTGTGATGTCAGAATGGGGGAAAGGGCATTGTGATGTCACAATGCAGAAAACGGCATTGTGATGTCACAATGGGGGAAATGGCATTGTGATGTCACAATGGGGGAAATGGCATTGTGATATCACAATGGGGGAAATGGCATTGTGATGTCACAATGGGGGAATTGGCATTGTGATGTCACAATGGGTGAAATGGCATTGTGATGTCACAATGGGGGAAAGGGCATTGTGATGTCACAATAGGGAAAACGGCATTGTGTTGTCACAATGGGGGAAATGGCATTGTGATGTCACAATAGGGAAAACGGCATTGTAATGTCACAATGGGGGAAATGGCATTGTGATGTCACAATGGGGGAAAGGGCATTGTGATGTCACAATGTGGAAAACGGCATTGTGATGTCACAATGGGGGAAAGGGCATTGCGATGTCACAATGGGGAAAACTGCATTGTGATGTCACAATGGGGGAAAGGGCATTGTGATGTCACAATGGGGAAAACGGCATTGTAATGTCACAATGGGGGAAATGGAATTGTGATGTCACAATGGGAAAAACAGCATTGTGATGTCACAATGGGGGAAACGGCATTGTGATATCACAATGGGGAAAGGGCATTGTGATGTCACAATGGAGGAAATGGCATTGTGATGTCACAATAGGGAAAACGGCATTGTGATGTCACAATGGGGGAAAGGGCATTGTGATGTCACAATGTGGTAAACTGCATTGTGATGTCACAATGGGGGAAACGGCATTGTGATGTCACAATGGGGGAAATGGCATTGTGATGTCACAATGGGGGAAATGGCATTGTGATGTCACAATGGGGGAAATGGCATTGTGATGTCACAATGGGGGAAATGGCATTGTGATGTCACAATGGGGAAACGGCATTGTGATGTCACAATGGGGGAAACGGCATTGTGATGTCACAATGGGGGAAATGGCATTGTGATGTCACAATGGGGGAAAATGCATTGTGATGTCACAATGGGGTAAACTGCATTGTGATGTCACAATGGGGGAAAGGGCATTGTGATGTCACAATGGGGGAAATGGCATTGTGATGTCACAATGGGGGAAAGGGCATTGTGATGTCACAATGGGGTAAACTGCATTCTGATGTCACAATGGGGGAAACGGCATTGTGATGTCACAATGGGGGAAAGGGCATTGTGATGTCACAATGGGGGAAAGGGCATTGTGATGTCACAATAGGGAAAACGGCATTGTGATATCACAATGGGGGAAATGGCATTGTGATGTCACAATGGGGGAAAGGGCATTGTGATGTCACAATGGGGAAAATGGCATTGTGATGTCACAATGGGGGAAAGGGCATTGCGATGTCACAATGGGGAAAACTGCATTGTGATGTCAGAATGGGGGAAAGGGCATTGTGATGTCACAATGCAGAAAACGGCATTGTGATGTCACAATGGGGGAAATGGCATTGTGATGTCACAATGGGGGAAATGGCATTGTGATATCACAATGGGGGAAATGGCATTGTGATGTCACAATGGGGAAATGGCATTGTGATGTCACAATGGGTGAAATGGCATTGTGATGTCACAATGGGGGAAAGAGCATTGTGATGTCACAATAGGGAAAACGGCATTGTAATGTCACAATGGGGGAAATGGCATTGTGATGTCACAATGGGGGAAAGGGCATTGTGATGTCACAATGTGGAAAACGGCATTGTGATGTCACAATGGGGGAAAGGGCATTGCGATGTCACAATGGGGAAAACTGCATTGTGATGTCACAATGGGGGAAAGGGCATTGTGATGTCACAATGGGGAAAACGGCATTGTAATGTCACAATGGGGGAAATGGAATTGTGATGTCACAATGGGAAAACAGCATTGTGATGTCACAATGGGGGAAACGGCATTGTGATATCACAATGGGGAAAGGGCATTGTGATGTCACAATGGAGGAAATGGCATTGTGATGTCACAATAGGGAAAACGGCATTGCGATGTCACAATGGGGGAAAGGGCATTGTGATGTCACAATGTGGTAAACTGCATTGTGATGTCACAATGGGGGAAACGGCATTGTGATGTCACAATGGGGGAAATGGCATTGTGATGTCACAATGGGGGAAATGGCATTGTGATGTCACAATGGGGGAAATGGCATTGTGATGTCACAATGGGGGAAATGGCATTGTGATGTCACAATGGGGGAAACGGCATTGTGATGTCACAATGGGGGAAATGGCATTGTGATGTCACAATGGGGGAAAGGGCATTGTGATGTCACAATGTGGAAAACGGCATTGTGATGTCACAATGGGGGAAAGGGCATTGCGATGTCACAATGGGGAAAACTGCATTGTGATGTCACAATGGGGGAAAGGGCATTGTGATGTCACAATGGGGAAAACGGCATTGTAATGTCACAATGGGGGAAATGGAATTGTGATGTCACAATGGGAAAACAGCATTGTGATGTCACAATGGGGGAAACGGCATTGTGATATCACAATGGGGAAAGGGCATTGTGATGTCACAATGGAGGAAATGGCATTGTGATGTCACAATAGGGAAAACGGCATTGCGATGTCACAATGGGGGAAAGGGCATTGTGATGTCACAATGTGGTAAACTGCATTGTGATGTCACAATGGGGGAAACGGCATTGTGATGTCACAATGGGGGAAATGGCATTGTGATGTCACAATGGGGGAAATGGCATTGTGATGTCACAATGGGGGAAATGGCATTGTGATGTCACAATGGGGGAAATGGCATTGTGATGTCACAATGGGGGAAACGGCATTGTGATGTCACAATGGGGGAAATGGCATTGTGATGTCACAATGGGGGAAAGGGCATTGTGATGTCACAATGGGGTAAACTGCATTGTGATGTCACAATGGGGGAAAGGGCATTGTGATGTCACAATGCGGAAAACGGCATTGTGATGTCACAATGGGGGAAACTGCATTGTGATGTCACAATGGGGAAAACTGCATTGTGATGTCACAATGTGGGAAATGGCATTGTGATGTCACAATAGGGAAAACAGCATTGTGATGTCACAATGGGGGAAAGGGCATTCTGATGTCACAATGTGGTTAACTGCATTGTGATGTCACAATGGGGGAAATGGCATTGTGATGTCACAATGGGGGAAATGGCATTGTGATGTCACAATGGGGAAAGGGCATTGTGATGTCACAATGGAGGAAATGGCATTGTGATGTCACAATAGGGAAACGGCATTGTGATGTCACAATGGGGGAAAGGGCATTGTGATGTCACAATGGGGTAAACTGCATTCTGATGTCACAATGGGGGAAACGGCATTGTGATGTCACAATGGGGGAAATGGCATTGTGATGTCACAATGGGGAAAGGGCATTGTGATGTCACAATGGGGTAAACTGCATTGTGATGTCACAATGGGGGAAAGGGCATTGTGATGTCACAATGGGGTAAACTGCATTGTGATGTCACAATGGGGGAAATGGCATTGTGATGTCACAATGGGGGAAATGGCATTGTGATGTCACACTGGGGGAAATGGCATTGTGATGTCACAATGGGGAAAAGGGCATTGTGATGTCACAATGGGGAAAACGGCATTGTGATGTCACAATGGGGGAAAGGGCATTGTGATGTCACAATGGGGTAAACTGCATACTGATGTCACAATGGGGGAAACGGCATTGTGATGTCACAATGGGGGAAAGGGCATTGTGATGTCACAATGGGGGAAAGGGCATTGTGATGTCACAATAGGGAAAACGGCATTGTGATATCACAATGGGGGAAATGGCATTGTGATGTCACAATGGGGGAAAGGGCATTGTGATGTCACAATGGGGAAAATGGCATTGTGATGTCACAATGGGGGAAAGGGCATTGCGATGTCACAATGGGGAAAACTGCATTGTGATGTCAGAATGGGGGAAAGGGCATTGTGATGTCACAATGCAGAAAACGGCATTGTGATGTCACAATGGGGGAAATGGCATTGTGATGTCACAATGGGGGAAATGGCATTGTGATATCACAATGGGTGAAATGGCATTGTGATGTCACAATGGGGAAATGGCATTGTGATGTCACAATGGGTGAAATGGCATTGTGATGTCACAATGGGGGAAAGAGCATTGTGATGTCACAATAGGGAAAACGGCATTGTAATGTCACAATGGGGGAAATGGCATTGTGATGTCACAATGGGGGAAATGGCATTGTGATGTCACAATGGGGGAAAGGGCATTGTGATGTCACAATGTGGAAAACGGCATTGTGATGTCACAATGGGGGAAAGGGCATTGCGATGTCACAATGGGGAAAACTGCATTGTGATGTCACAATGGGGGAAAGGGCATTGTGATGTCACAATGGGGAAAACGGCATTGTAATGTCACAATGGGGGAAATGGAATTGTGATGTCACAATGGGAAAAACAGCATTGTGATGTCACAATGGGGGAAACGGCATTGTGATATCACAATGGGGAAAGGGCATTGTGATGTCACAATGGAGGAAATGGCATTGTGATGTCACAATAGGGAAAACGGCATTGCGATGTCACAATGGGGGAAAGGGCATTGTGATGTCACAATGTGGTAAACTGCATTGTGATGTCACAATGGGGGAAACGGCATTGCGATGTCACAATGGGGGAAATGGCATTGTGATGTCACAATGGGGGAAACGGCATTGTGATGTCACAATGGGGGAAACGGCATTGTGATGTCACAATGGGGGAAATGGCATTGTGATGTCACAATGGGGGAAATGGCATTGTGATGTCACAATGGGGGAAATGGCATTGTGATGTCACAATGGGGGAAATGGCATTGTGATGTCACAATGGGGGAAACGGCATTGTGATGTCACAATGGGGGAAATGGCATTGTGATGTCACAATGGGGGAAAGGGCATTGTGATGTCACAATGGGGTACACTGCATTGTGATGTCACAATGGGGGAAAGGGCATTGTGATGTCACAATGCGGAAAACGGCATTGTGATGTCACAATGGGGGAAACTGCATTGTGATGTCACAATGGGGAAAACTGCATTGTGATGTCACAATGGGGGAAAAGGCATTGTGATGTCACAATGTGGGAAATGGCATTGTGATGTCACAATAGGGAAAACAGCATTGTGATGTCACAATGGGGGAAAGGGCATTCTGATGTCACAATGTGGTTAACTGCATTGTGATGTCACAATGGGGGAAATGGCATTGTGATGTCACAATGGGGGAAATGGCATTGTGATGTCACAATGGGGAAAGGGCATTGTGATGTCACAATGGAGGAAATGGCATTGTGATGTCACAATAGGGAAACGGCATTGTGATGTCACAATGGGGGAAAGGGCATTGTGATGTCACAATGGGGTAAACTGCATTCTGATGTCACAATGGGGGAAACGGCATTGTGATGTCACAATGGGGGAAATGGCATTGTGATGTCACAATGGGGAAAGGGCATTGTGATGTCACAGTAGGGAAAACGGCATTGTGATGTCACAATGGGGGAAAGGGCATTGTGATGTCACAATGGGGTAAACTGCATTGTGATGTCACAATGGGGGAAACGGCATTGTGATGTCACAATGGGGGAAAGGGCATTGTGATGTCACAATGGGGTAAACTGCATTGTGATGTCACAATGGGGGAAACGGCATTGTGATGTCACAATGGGGGAAATGGCATTGTGATGTCACAATGGGGGAAATGGCATTGTGATGTCACACTGGGGGAAATGGCATTGTGATGTCACAATGGGGTAAACTGCATTGTGTTGTCACAATGGGGCAACGGCATTGTGATGTCACAATGGGGGAAATGGCATTGTGATGTCACAATGGGGGAAAGGGCATTGTGATGTCACAATGGGGGAAAGCACATTGTGATGTCACAATGGGGAAAACTGCATTGTGATGTCACAATGGGGGAGAGGGCATTGTGATGTCACAATGGGGGAAAGGGCATTGTGATGTCACAATGGGGGAAAGGACATTGTGATGTCACAATGGGGGAAACGGCATTGTGATGTCCCAATGGGGAAAACGGCATTGTGATGTCACAATGGGGGAAAGGGCATTGTGATGTCACAATGGGGTAAACTGCATTGTGATGTCACAATGGGGGAAATGGCATTGTGATGTCACAATGGGGGAAATGGCATTGTGATGTCACACTGGGGGAAATGGCATTGTGATGTCACAATGGGGAAAAGGGCATTGTGATGTCACAATGGGAAAAAACGGCATTGTGATGTCACAATGGGGGAAAGGGCATTGTGATGTCACAATGGGGTAAACTGCATTGTGATGTCACAATGGGGGAAACGGCATTGTGATGTCACAATGGGGGAAAGGGCATTGTGATTTCACAATAGGGAAAACGGCATTGTGATGTCACAATGGGGGAAATGGCATTGTGATGTCACAATGGGGGAAAGGGCATTGTGATGTCACAATGGGGAAAATGGCATTGTGATGTCACAATGGGGGAAAGGGCATTGCGATGTCACAATGGGGAAAACTGCATTGTGATGTCAGAATGGGGGAAAGGGCATTGTGATGTCACAATGCAGAAAACGGCATTGTGATGTCACAATGGGGGAAATGGCATTGTGATGTCACAATGGGGGAAATGGCATTGTGATATCACAATGGGGGAAATGGCATTGTGATGTCACAATGGGGGAATTGGCATTGTGATGTCACAATGGGTGAAATGGCATTGTGATGTCACAATGGGGGAAAGGGCATTGTGATGTCACAATAGGGAAAACGGCATTGTGATGTCACAATGGGGGAAATGGCATTGTGATGTCACAATAGGGAAAACGGCATTGTAATGTCACAATGGGGGAAATGGCATTGTGATGTCACAATGGGGGAAAGGGCATTGTGATGTCACAATGTGGAAAACGGCATTGTGATGTCACAATGGGGGAAAGGGCATTGCGATGTCACAATGGGGAAAACTGCATTGTGATGTCACAATGGGGGAAAGGGCATTGTGATGTCACAATGGGGAAAACGGCATTGTAATGTCACAATGGGGGAAATGGAATTGTGATGTCACAATGGGAAAAACAGCATTGTGATGTCACAATGGGGGAAACGGCATTGTGATATCACAATGGGGAAAGGGCATTGTGATGTCACAATGGAGGAAATGGCATTGTGATGTCACAATAGGGAAAACGGCATTGTGATGTCACAATGGGGGAAAGGGCATTGTGATGTCACAATGTGGTAAACTGCATTGTGATGTCACAATGGGGGAAACGGCATTGTGATGTCACAATGGGGGAAATGGCATTGTGATGTCACAATGGGGGAAATGGCATTGTGATGTCACAATGGGGGAAATGGCATTGTGATGTCACAATGGGGGAAATGGCATTGTGATGTCACAATGGGGAAACGGCATTGTGATGTCACAATGGGGGAAACGGCATTGTGATGTCACAATGGGGGAAATGGCATTGTGATGTCACAATGGGGGAAAATGCATTGTGATGTCACAATGGGGTAAACTGCATTGTGATGTCACAATGGGGGAAAGGGCATTGTGATGTCACAATGGGGGAAATGGCATTGTGATGTCACAATGGGGGAAAGGGCATTGTGATGTCACAATGGGGTAAACTGCATTCTGATGTCACAATGGGGGAAACGGCATTGTGATGTCACAATGGGGGAAAGGGCATTGTGATGTCACAATGGGGGAAAGGGCATTGTGATGTCACAATAGGGAAAACGGCATTGTGATATCACAATGGGGGAAATGGCATTGTGATGTCACAATGGGGGAAAGGGCATTGTGATGTCACAATGGGGAAAATGGCATTGTGATGTCACAATGGGGGAAAGGGCATTGCGATGTCACAATGGGGAAAACTGCATTGTGATGTCAGAATGGGGGAAAGGGCATTGTGATGTCACAATGCAGAAAACGGCATTGTGATGTCACAATGGGGGAAATGGCATTGTGATGTCACAATGGGGGAAATGGCATTGTGATATCACAATGGGGGAAATGGCATTGTGATGTCACAATGGGGAAATGGCATTGTGATGTCACAATGGGTGAAATGGCATTGTGATGTCACAATGGGGGAAAGAGCATTGTGATGTCACAATAGGGAAAACGGCATTGTAATGTCACAATGGGGGAAATGGCATTGTGATGTCACAATGGGGGAAAGGGCATTGTGATGTCACAATGTGGAAAACGGCATTGTGATGTCACAATGGGGGAAAGGGCATTGCGATGTCACAATGGGGAAAACTGCATTGTGATGTCACAATGGGGGAAAGGGCATTGTGATGTCACAATGGGGAAAACGGCATTGTAATGTCACAATGGGGGAAATGGAATTGTGATGTCACAATGGGAAAACAGCATTGTGATGTCACAATGGGGGAAACGGCATTGTGATATCACAATGGGGAAAGGGCATTGTGATGTCACAATGGAGGAAATGGCATTGTGATGTCACAATAGGGAAAACGGCATTGCGATGTCACAATGGGGGAAAGGGCATTGTGATGTCACAATGTGGTAAACTGCATTGTGATGTCACAATGGGGGAAACGGCATTGTGATGTCACAATGGGGGAAATGGCATTGTGATGTCACAATGGGGGAAATGGCATTGTGATGTCACAATGGGGGAAATGGCATTGTGATGTCACAATGGGGGAAATGGCATTGTGATGTCACAATGGGGGAAACGGCATTGTGATGTCACAATGGGGGAAATGGCATTGTGATGTCACAATGGGGGAAAGGGCATTGTGATGTCACAATGGGGTAAACTGCATTGTGATGTCACAATGGGGGAAAGGGCATTGTGATGTCACAATGCGGAAAACGGCATTGTGATGTCACAATGGGGGAAACTGCATTGTGATGTCACAATGGGGAAAACTGCATTGTGATGTCACAATGTGGGAAATGGCATTGTGATGTCACAATAGGGAAAACAGCATTGTGATGTCACAATGGGGGAAAGGGCATTCTGATGTCACAATGTGGTTAACTGCATTGTGATGTCACAATGGGGGAAATGGCATTGTGATGTCACAATGGGGGAAATGGCATTGTGATGTCACAATGGGGAAAGGGCATTGTGATGTCACAATGGAGGAAATGGCATTGTGATGTCACAATAGGGAAACGGCATTGTGATGTCACAATGGGGGAAAGGGCATTGTGATGTCACAATGGGGTAAACTGCATTCTGATGTCACAATGGGGGAAACGGCATTGTGATGTCACAATGGGGGAAATGGCATTGTGATGTCACAATGGGGAAAGGGCATTGTGATGTCACAATGGGGTAAACTGCATTGTGATGTCACAATGGGGGAAAGGGCATTGTGATGTCACAATGGGGTAAACTGCATTGTGATGTCACAATGGGGGAAATGGCATTGTGATGTCACAATGGGGGAAATGGCATTGTGATGTCACACTGGGGGAAATGGCATTGTGATGTCACAATGGGGAAAAGGGCATTGTGATGTCACAATGGGGAAAACGGCATTGTGATGTCACAATGGGGGAAAGGGCATTGTGATGTCACAATGGGGTAAACTGCATACTGATGTCACAATGGGGGAAACGGCATTGTGATGTCACAATGGGGGAAAGGGCATTGTGATGTCACAATGGGGGAAAGGGCATTGTGATGTCACAATAGGGAAAACGGCATTGTGATATCACAATGGGGGAAATGGCATTGTGATGTCACAATGGGGGAAAGGGCATTGTGATGTCACAATGGGGAAAATGGCATTGTGATGTCACAATGGGGGAAAGGGCATTGCGATGTCACAATGGGGAAAACTGCATTGTGATGTCAGAATGGGGGAAAGGGCATTGTGATGTCACAATGCAGAAAACGGCATTGTGATGTCACAATGGGGGAAATGGCATTGTGATATCACAATGGGTGAAATGGCATTGTGATGTCACAATGGGGAAATGGCATTGTGATGTCACAATGGGTGAAATGGCATTGTGATGTCACAATGGGGGAAAGAGCATTGTGATGTCACAATAGGGAAAACGGCATTGTAATGTCACAATGGGGGAAATGGCATTGTGATGTCACAATGGGGGAAAGGGCATTGTGATGTCACAATGTGGAAAACGGCATTGTGATGTCACAATGGGGGAAAGGGCATTGCGATGTCACAATGGGGAAAACTGCATTGTGATGTCACAATGGGGGAAAGGGCATTGTGATGTCACAATGGGGAAAACGGCATTGTAATGTCACAATGGGGGAAATGGAATTGTGATGTCACAATGGGAAAAACAGCATTGTGATGTCACAATGGGGGAAACGGCATTGTGATATCACAATGGGGAAAGGGCATTGTGATGTCACAATGGAGGAAATGGCATTGTGATGTCACAATAGGGAAAACGGCATTGCGATGTCACAATGGGGGAAAGGGCATTGTGATGTCACAATGTGGTAAACTGCATTGTGATGTCACAATGGGGGAAACGGCATTGTGATGTCACAATGGGGGAAATGGCATTGTGATGTCACAATGGGGGAAATGGCATTGTGATGTCACAATGGGGGAAATGGCATTGTGATGTCACAATGGGGGAAATGGCATTGTGATGTCACAATGGGGGAAATGGCATTGTGATGTCACAATGGGGGAAACGGCATTGTGATGTCACAATGGGGGAAACGGCATTGTGATGTCACAATGGGGGAAATGGCATTGTGATGTCACAATGGGGGAAAGGGCATTGTGATGTCACAATGGGGTACACTGCATTGTGATGTCACAATGGGGGAAAGGGCATTGTGATGTCACAATGCGGAAAACGGCATTGTGATGTCACAATGGGGGAAACTGCATTGTGATGTCACAATGGGGAAAACTGCATTGTGATGTCACAATGGGGGAAAAGGCATTGTGATGTCACAATGTGGGAAATGGCATTGTGATGTCACAATAGGGAAAACAGCATTGTGATGTCACAATGGGGGAAAGGGCATTCTGATGTCACAATGTGGTTAACTGCATTGTGATGTCACAATGGGGGAAATGGCATTGTGATGTCACAATGGGGGAAATGGCATTGTGATGTCACAATGGGGAAAGGGCATTGTGATGTCACAATGGAGGAAATGGCATTGTGATGTCACAATAGGGTAACGGCATCGTGATGTCACAATGGGGGAAAGGGCATTGTTATGTCACAATGGGGTATACTGCATTCTGATGTCACAATGGGGGAAACGGCATTGTGATGTCACAATGGGGGAAATGGCATTGTGATGTCACAATGGGGAAAGGGCATTGTGATGTCACAGTAGGGAAAACGGCATTGTGATGTCACAATGGGGGAAAGGGCATTGTGATGTCACAATGGGGTAAACTGCATTGTGATGTCACAATGGGGGAAACGGCATTGTGATGTCACAATGGGGGAAAGGGCATTGTGATGTCACAATGGGGTAAACTGCATTGTGATGTCACAATGGGGGAAACGGCATTGTGATGTCACAATGGGGGAAATGGCATTGTGATGTCACAATGGGGGAAAGGGCATTGTGATGTCACAATAGGGAAAACGGCATTGTGATGTCACAATGGGGGAAATGGCATTGTGATGTCACAATGGGGGAAACGGCATTGTGATGTCACAATGGGGGAAATGGCATTGTGATGTCACAATGGGGGAAAGGGCATTGTGATGTCACAATGGGGTAAACTGCATTGTGATGTCACAATGGGGGAAAGGGCATTGTGATGTCACAATGCGGAAAACGGCATTGTGATGTCACAATGGGGGAAACTGCATTGTGATGTCACAATGGGGAAAACTGCATTGTGATGTCACAATGTGGGAAATGGCATTGTGATGTCACAATAGGGAAAACAGCATTGTGATGTCACAATGGGGGAAAGGGCATTCTGATGTCACAATGTGGTTAACTGCATTGTGATGTCACAATGGGGGAAATGGCATTGTGATGTCACAATGGGGGAAATGGCATTGTGATGTCACAATGGGGAAAGGGCATTGTGATGTCACAATGGGGTAAACTGCATTCTGATGTCACAATGGGGGAAACGGCATTGTGATGTCACAATGGGGGAAATGGCATTGTGATGTCACAATGGGGAAAGGGCATTGTGATGTCACAGTAGGGAAAACGGCATTGTGATGTCACAATGGGGGAAAGGGCATTGTGATGTCACAATGGGGTAAACTGCATTGTGATGTCACAATGGGGGAAACGGCATTGTGATGTCACAATGGGGGAAAGGGCATTGTGATGTCACAATGGGGTAAACTGCATTGTGATGTCACAATGGGGGAAACGGCATTGTGATGTCACAATGGGGGAAACGGCATTGTGATGTCACAATGGGGGAAAGGGCATTGTGATGTCACAATGGGGGAAACGGCATTGTGATGTCACAATGGGGGAAATGGCATTGTGATGTCACAATGGGGGAAAGGGCATTGTGATGTCACAATAGGGAAAACGGCATTGTGATGTCACAATGGGGGAAATGGCATTGTGATGTCACACTGGGGGAAATGGCATTGTGATGTCACAATGGGGTAAACTGCATTGTGTTGTCACAATGGGGCAACGGCATTGTGATGTCACAATGGGGGAAATGGCATTGTGATGTCACAATGGGGGAAAGGGCATTGTGATGTCACAATGGGGGAAAGCACATTGTGATGTCACAATGGGGAAAACTGCATTGTGATGTCACAATGGGGGAGAGGGCATTGTGATGTCACAATGGGGGAAAGGGCATTGTGATGTCACAATGGGGGAAAGGACATTGTGATGTCACAATGGGGGAAACGGCATTGTGATGTCCCAATGGGGAAAACGGCATTGTGATGTCACAATGGGGGAAAGGGCATTGTGATGTCACAATGGGGTAAACTGCATTGTGATGTCACAATGGGGGAAATGGCATTGTGATGTCACAATGGGGGAAATGGCATTGTGATGTCACACTGGGGGAAATGGCATTGTGATGTCACAATGGGGAAAAGGGCATTGTGATGTCACAATGGGAAAAAACGGCATTGTGATGTCACAATGGGGGAAAGGGCATTGTGATGTCACAATGGGGTAAACTGCATTGTGATGTCACAATGGGGGAAACGGCATTGTGATGTCACAATGGGGGAAAGGGCATTGTGATGTCACAATAGGGAAAACAGCATTGTGATGTCACAATGGGGGAAATGGCATTGTGATGTCACAATGGGGGAAAGGGCATTGTGATGTCACAATGGGGAAAATGGCATTGTGATGTCACAATGGGGGAAAGGGCATTGCGATGTCACAATGGGGAAAACTGCATTGTGATGTCAGAATGGGGGAAAGGGCATTGTGATGTCACAATGCAGAAAACGGCATTGTGATGTCACAATGGGGGAAATGGCATTGTGATGTCACAATGGGGGAAATGGCATTGTGATATCACAATGGGGGAAATGGCATTGTGATGTCACAATGGGGGAATTGGCATTGTGATGTCACAATGGGTGAAATGGCATTGTGATGTCACAATGGGGGAAAGAGCATTGTGATGTCACAATGGGGGAAAGAGCATTGTGATGTCACAATAGGGAAAACGGCATTGTAATGTCACAATGGGGGAAATGGCATTGTGATGTCACAATGGGGGAAAGGGCATTGTGATGTCACAATGTGGAAAACGGCATTGTGATGTCACAATGGGGGAAAGGGCATTGCGATGTCACAATGGGGAAAACTGCATTGTGATGTCACAATGGGGGAAAGGGCATTGTGATGTCACAATGGGGAAAACGGCATTGTAATGTCACAATGGGGGAAATGGAATTGTGATGTCACAATGGGGAAAACGGCATTGTAATGTCACAATGGGGGAAACGGCATTGTGATATCACAATGGGGAAAGGGCATTGTGATGTCACAATGGAGGAAATGGCATTGTGGTGTCACAATAGGGAAAACGGCATTGCGATGTCACAATGGGGGAAAGGGCATTGTGATGTCACAATGTGGTAAACTGCATTGTGATGTCACAATGGGGGAAACGGCATTGTGATGTCACAATGGGGGAAATGGCATTGTGATGTCACAATGGGGGAAATGGCATTGTGATGTCACAATGGGGGAAATGGCATTGTGATGTCACAATGGGGGAAATGGCATTGTGATGTCACAATGGGGGAAATGGCATTGTGATGTCACAATGGGGGAAACGGCATTGTGATGTCACAATGGGGGAAATGGCATTGTGATGTCACAATGGGGGAAAGGGCATTGTGATGTCACAGTGGGGTAAACTGCATTGTGATGTCACAATGGGGGAAAGGGCATTGTGATGTCACAATGCGGAAAACGGCATTGAGATGTCACAATGGGGGAAACTGCATTGTGATGTCACAATGGGGAAAACTGCATTGTGATGTCACAATGGGGGAAAAGGCATTGTGATGTCACAATGTGGGAAATGGCATTGTGATGTCACAATAGGGAAAACAGCATTGTGATGTCACAATGGGGGAAAGGGCATTGTGATGTCACAATGGGGTAAACTGCATTGTGATGTCACAATGGGGGAAAGGGCATTGTGATGTCACAATGGGGTAAACTGCATTGTGATGTCACAATGGGGGAAATGGCATTGTGATGTCACAATGGGGGAAATGGCATTGTGATGTCACACTGGGGGAAATGGCATTGTGATGTCACAATGGGGAAAAGGGCATTGTGATGTCACAATGGGGAAAACGGCATTGTGATGTCACAATGGGGGAAAGGGCATTGTGATGTCACAATGGGGTAAACTGCATTCTGATGTCACAATGGGGGAAACGGCATTGTGATGTCACAATGGGGGAAAGGGCATTGTGATGTCACAATGGGGGAAAGGGCATTGTGATGTCACAATAGGGAAAACGGCATTGTGATATCACAATGGGGGAAATGGCATTGTGATGTCACAATGGGGGAAAGGGCATTGTGATGTCACAATGGGGAAAATGGCATTGTGGTGTCACAATGGGGGAAAGGGCATTGCGATGTCACAATGGGGAAAACTGCATTGTGATGTCAGAATGGGGGAAAGGGCATTGTGATGTCACAATGCAGAAAACGGCATTGTGATGTCACAATGGGGGAAATGGCATTGTGATGTCACAATGGGGGAAATGGCATTGTGATATCACAATGGGGGAAATGGCATTGTGATGTCACAATGGGGAAATGGCATTGTGATGTCACAATGGGTGAAATGGCATTGTGATGTCACAATAGGGAAAACGGCATTGTGATATCACAATGGGGGAAATGGCATTGTGATGTCACAATGGGGGAAAGGGCATTGTGATGTCACAATGGGGAAAATGGCATTGTGATGTCACAATGGGGGAAAGGGCATTGCGATGTCACAATGGGGAAAACTGCATTGTGATGTCAGAATGGGGGAAAGGGCATTGTGATGTCACAATGCAGAAAACGGCATTGTGATGTCACAATGGGGGAAATGGCATTGTGATGTCACAATGGGGGAAATGGCATTGTGATATCACAATGGGGGAAATGGCATTGTGATGTCACAATGGGGAAATGGCATTGTGATGTCACAATGGGTGAAATGGCATTGTGATGTCACAATGGGGGAAAGAGCATTGTGATGTCACAATAGGGAAAACGGCATTGTAATGTCACAATGGGGGAAATGGCATTGTGATGTCACAATGGGGGAAAGGGCATTGTGATGTCACAATGTGGAAAACGGCATTGTGATGTCACAATGGGGGAAAGGGCATTGCGATGTCACAATGGGGAAAACTGCATTGTGATGTCACAATGGGGGAAAGGGCATTGTTATGTCACAATGGGGAAAACGGCATTGTAATGTCACAATGGGGGAAATGGAATTGTGATGTCACAATGGGAAAAACAGCATTGTGATGTCACAATGGGGGAAACAGCATTGTGATATCACAATGGGGAAAGGGCATTGTGATGTCACAACGGAGGAAATGGCATTGTGATGTCACAATAGGGAAAACGGCATTGCGATGTCACAATGGGGGAAAGGGCATTGTGATGTCACAATGTGGTAAACTGCATTGTGATGTCACAATGGGGGAAACGGCATTGTGATGTCACAATGGGGGAAACGGCATTGTGATGTCACAATGGGGGAAACGGCATTGTGATGTCACAATGGGGGAAATGGCATTGTGATGTCACAATGGGGGAAATGGCATTGTGATGTCACAATGGGGGAAATGGCATTGTGATGTCACAATGGGGGAAAGGGCATTGTGATGTCACAATGGGGTAAACTGCATTGTGATGTCACAATGGGGGAAAGGGCATTGTGATGTCACAATGCGGAAAACGGCATTGTGATGTCACAATGGGGGAAACTGCATTGTGATGTCACAATGGGGAAAACTGCATTGTGATGTCACAATGGGGGAAAAGGCATTGTGATGTCACAATGTGGGAAATGGCATTGTGATGTCACAATAGGGAAAACAGCATTGTGATGTCACAATGGGGGAAAGGGCATTCTGATGTCACAATGTGGTTAACTGCATTGTGATGTCACAATGGGGGAAATGGCATTGTGATGTCACAATGGGGGAAATGGCATTGTGATGTCACAATGGGGAAAGGGCATTGTGATGTCACAATGGGGTAAACTGCATTCTGATGTCACAATGGGGGAAACGGCATTGTGATGTCACAATGGGGGAAATGGCATTGTGATGTCACAATGGGGAAAGGGCATTGTGATGTCACAGTAGGGAAAACGGCATTGTGATGTCACAATGGGGGAAAGGGCATTGTGATGTCACAATGGGGTAAACTGCATTGTGATGTCACAATGGGGGAAACGGCATTGTGATGTCACAATGGGGGAAAGGGCATTGTGATGTCACAATGGGGTAAACTGCATTGTGATGTCACAATGGGGGAAACGGCATTGTGATGTCACAATGGGGGAAATGGCATTGTGATGTCACAATGGGGGAAAGGGCATTGTGATGTCACAATAGGGAAAACGGCATTGTGATGTCACAATGGGGGAAATGGCATTGTGATGTCACACTGGGGGAAATGGCATTGTGATGTCACAATGGGGTAAACTGCATTGTGTTGTCACAATGGGGCAACGGCATTGTGATGTCACAATGGGGGAAATGGCATTGTGATGTCACAATGGGGGTAAAGGGAATTGTGATGTCACAATGGGGGAAAGCACATTGTGATGTCACAATGGGGAAAACTGCATTGTGATGTCACAATGGGGGAGAGGGCATTGTGATGTCACAATGGGGGAAAGGGCATTGTGATGTCACAATGGGGGAAATGGCATTGTGATGTCACAATGGGGGAAATGGCATTGTGATGTCACAATGGGGGAAATGGCATTGTGATGTCACAATGGGGGAAATGGCATTGTGATGTCACAATGGGGGAAATGGCATTGTGATGTCACAATGGGGGAAACGGCATTGTGATGTCACAATGGGGGAAATGGCATTGTGATGTCACAATGGGGGAAAGGGCATTGTGATGTCACAATGGGGTAAACTGCATTGTGATGTCACAATGGGGGAAAGGGCATTGTGATGTCACAATGCGGAAAACGGCATTGTGATGTCACAATGGGGGAAACTGCATTGTGATGTCACAATGGGGAAAACTGCATTGTGATGTCACAATGGGGGAAAAGGCATTGTGATGTCACAATGTGGGAAATGGCATTGTGATGTCACAATAGGGAAAACAGCATTGTGATGTCACAATGGGGGAAAGGGCATTCTGATGTCACAATGTGGTTAACTGCATTGTGATGTCACAATGGGGGAAATGGCATTGTGATGTCACAATGGGGGAAATGGCATTGTGATGTCACAATGGGGAAAGGGCATTGTGATGTCACAATGGAGGAAATGGCATTGTGATGTCACAATAGGGAAACGGCATTGTGATGTCACAATGGGGGAAAGGGCATTGTGATGTCACAATGGGGTAAACTGCATTCTGATGTCACAATGGGGGAAACGGCATTGTGATGTCACAATGGGGGAAATGGCATTGTGATGTCACAATGGGGAAAGGGCATTGTGATGTCACAGTAGGGAAAACGGCATTGTGATGTCACAATGGGGGAAAGGGCATTGTGATGTCACAATGGGGTAAACTGCATTGTGATGTCACAATGGGGGAAACGGCATTGTGATGTCACAATGGGGGAAAGGGCATTGTGATGTCACAATGGGGTAAACTGCATTGTGATGTCACAATGGGGGAAAGGGCATTGTGATGTCACAATAGGGAAAACGGCATTGTGATGTCACAATGGGGGAAATGGCATTGTGATGTCACACTGGGGGAAATGGCATTGTGATGTCACAATGGGGTAAACTGCATTGTGTTGTCACAATGGGGCAACGGCATTGTGATGTCACAATGGGGGAAATGGCATTGTGATGTCACAATGGGGGAAAGGGCATTGTGATGTCACAATGGGGGAAAGCACATTGTGATGTCACAATGGGGAAAACTGCATTGTGATGTCACAATGGGGGAGAGGGCATTGTGATGTCACAATGGGGGAAAGGGCATTGTGATGTCACAATGGGGGAAAGGACATTGTGATGTCACAATGGGGGAAACGGCATTGTGATGTCCCAATGGGGAAAACGGCATTGTGATGTCACAATGGGGGAAAGGGCATTGTGATGTCACAATGGGGTAAACTGCATTGTGATGTCACAATGGGGGAAATGGCATTGTGATGTCACAATGGGGGAAATGGCATTGTGATGTCACACTGGGGGAAATGGCATTGTGATGTCACAATGGGGAAAAGGGCATTGTGATGTCACAATGGGAAAAAACGGCATTGTGATGTCACAATGGGGGAAAGGGCATTGTGATGTCACAATGGGGTAAACTGCATTGTGATGTCACAATGGGGGAAACGGCATTGTGATGTCACAATGGGGGAAAGGGCATTGTGATGTCACAATAGGGAAAACGGCATTGTGATGTCACAATGGGGGAAATGGCATTGTGATGTCACAATGGGGGAAAGGGCATTGTGATGTCACAATGGGGAAAATGGCATTGTGATGTCACAATGGGGGAAAGGGCATTGCGATGTCACAATGGGGAAAACTGCATTGTGATGTCAGAATGGGGGAAAGGGCATTGTGATGTCACAATGCAGAAAACGGCATTGTGATGTCACAATGGGGGAAATGGCATTGTGATGTCACAATGGGGGAAATGGCATTGTGATATCACAATGGGGGCAATGGCATTGTGATGTCACAATGGGGGAATTGGCATTGTGATGTCACAATGGGTGAAATGGCATTGTGATGTCACAATGGGGGAAAGGGCATTGTGATGTCACAATAGGGAAAACGGCATTGTGATGTCACAATGGGGGAAATGGCATTGTGATGTCACGATAGGGAAAACGGCATTGTAATGTCACAATGGGGGAAATGGCATTGTGATGTCACAATGGGGGAAAGGGCATTGTGATGTCACAATGTGGAAAACGGCATTGTGATGTCACAATGGGGGAAAGGGCATTGCGATGTCACAATGGGGAAAACTGCATTGTGATGTCACAATGGGGGAAAGGGCATTGTGATGTCACAATGGGGAAAACGGCATTGTAATGTCACAATGGGGGAAATGGAATTGTGATGTCACAATGGGAAAAACAGCATTGTGATGTCACAATGGGGGAAACGGCATTGTGATATCACAATGGGGAAAGGGCATTGTGATGTCACAATGGAGGAAATGGCATTGTGATGTCACAATAGGGAAAACGGCATTGTGATGTCACAATGGGGGAAAGGGCATTGTGATGTCACAATGTGGTAAACTGCATTGTGATGTCACAATGGGGGAAACGGCATTGTGATGTCACAATGGGGAAATGGCATTGTGATGTCACAATGGGGGAAATGGCATTGTGATGTCACAATGGGGGAAATGGCATTGTGATGTCACAATGGGGGAAATGGCATTGTGATGTCACAATGGGGAAACGGCATTGTGATGTCACAATGGGGGAAACGGCATTGTGATGTCACAATGGGGGAAATGGCATTGTGATGTCACAATGGGGGAAAGGGCATTGTGATGTCACAATGGGGTAAACTGCATTGTGATGTCACAATGGGGGAAAGGGCATTGTGATGTCACAATGGGGGAAATGGCATTGTGATGTCACAATGGGGGAAAGGGCATTGTGATGTCACAATGGGGTAAACTGCATTCTGATGTCACAATGGGGGAAACGGCATTGTGATGTCACAATGGGGGAAAGGGCATTGTGATGTCACAATGGGGGAAAGGGCATTGTGATGTCACAATAGGGAAAACGGCATTGTGATATCACAATGGGGGAAATGGCATTGTGATGTCACAATGGGGGAAAGGGCATTGTGATGTCACAATGGGGAAAATGGCATTGTGATGTCACAATGGGGGAAAGGGCATTGCGATGTCACAATGGGGAAAACTGCATTGTGATGTCAGAATGGGGGAAAGGGCATTGTGATGTCACAATGCAGAAAACGGCATTGTGATGTCACAATGGGGGAAATGGCATTGTGATGTCACAATGGGGGAAATGGCATTGTGATGTCACAATGGGGGAAATGGCATTGTGATGTCACAATGGGGAAACGGCATTGTGATGTCACAATGGGGGAAACGGCATTGTGATGTCACAATGGGGGAAATGGCATTGTGATGTCACAATGGGGGAAAATGCATTGTGATGTCACAATGGGGTAAACTGCATTGTGATGTCACAATGGGGGAAAGGGCATTGTGATGTCACAATGGGGGAAATGGCATTGTGATGTCACAATGGGGGAAAGGGCATTGTGATGTCACAATGGGGTAAACTGCATTCTGATGTCACAATGGGGGAAACGGCATTGTGATGTCACAATGGGGGAAAGGGCATTGTGATGTCACAATGGGGGAAAGGGCATTGTGATGTCACAATAGGGAAAACGGCATTGTGATATCACAATGGGGGAAATGGCATTGTGATGTCACAATGGGGGAAAGGGCATTGTGATGTCACAATGGGGAAAATGGCATTGTGATGTCACAATGGGGGAAAGGGCATTGCGATGTCACAATGGGGAAAACTGCATTGTGATGTCAGAATGGGGGAAAGGGCATTGTGATGTCACAATGCAGAAAACGGCATTGTGATGTCACAATGGGGGAAATGGCATTGTGATGTCACAATGGGGGAAATGGCATTGTGATATCACAATGGGGGAAATGGCATTGTGATGTCACAATGGGGGAAATGGCATTGTGATGTCACAATGGGGGGAAACGGCATTGTGATGTCACAATGGGGGAAATGGCATTGTGATGTCACAATGGGGGAAAGAGCATTGTGATGTCACAATAGGGAAAACGGCATTGTAATGTCACAATGGGGGAAATGGCATTGTGATGTCACAATGGGGGAAAGGGCATTGTGATGTCACAATGTGGAAAACGGCATTGTGATGTCACAATGGGGGAAAGGGCATTGCGATGTCACAATGGGGAAAACTGCATTGTGATGTCACAATGGGGGAAAGGGCATTGTGATGTCACAATGGGGAAAACGGCATTGTAATGTCACAATGGGGGAAATGGAATTGTGATGTCACAATGGGAAAACAGCATTGTGATGTCACAATGGGGGAAACGGCATTGTGATATCACAATGGGGAAAGGGCATTGTGATGTCACAATGGAGGAAATGGCATTGTGATGTCACAATAGGGAAAACGGCATTGCGATGTCACAATGGGGGAAAGGGCATTGTGATGTCACAATGTGGTAAACTGCATTGTGATGTCACAATGGGGGAAACGGCATTGTGATGTCACAATGGGGGAAATGGCATTGTGATGTCACAATGGGGGAAATGGCATTGTGATGTCACAATGGGGGAAATGGCATTGTGATGTCACAATGGGGGAAATGGCATTGTGATGTCACAATGGGGGAAACGGCATTGTGATGTCACAATGGGGGAAATGGCATTGTGATGTCACAATGGGGGAAAGGGCATTGTGATGTCACAATGTGGAAAACGGCATTGTGATGTCACAATGGGGGAAAGGGCATTGCGATGTCACAATGGGGAAAACTGCATTGTGATGTCACAATGGGGGAAAGGGCATTGTGATGTCACAATGGGGAAAACGGCATTGTAATGTCACAATGGGGGAAATGGAATTGTGATGTCACAATGGGAAAACAGCATTGTGATGTCACAATGGGGGAAACGGCATTGTGATATCACAATGGGGAAAGGGCATTGTGATGTCACAATGGAGGAAATGGCATTGTGATGTCACAATAGGGAAAACGGCATTGCGATGTCACAATGGGGGAAAGGGCATTGTGATGTCACAATGTGGTAAACTGCATTGTCATGTCACAATGGGGGAAACGGCATTGTGATGTCACAATGGGGGAAATGGCATTGTGATGTCACAATGGGGGAAATGGCATTGTGATGTCACAATGGGGGAAATGGCATTGTGATGTCACAATGGGGGAAATGGCATTGTGATGTCACAATGGGGGAAACGGCATTGTGATGTCACAATGGGGGAAATGGCATTGTGATGTCACAATGGGGGAAAGGGCATTGTGATGTCACAATGGGGTAAACTGCATTGTGATGTCACAATGGGGGAAAGGGCATTGTGATGTCACAATGCGGAAAACGGCATTGTGATGTCACAATGGGGGAAACTGCATTGTGATGTCACAATGGGGAAAACTGCATTGTGATGTCACAATGTGGGAAATGGCATTGTGATGTCACAATAGGGAAAACAGCATTGTGATGTCACAATGGGGGAAAGGGCATTCTGATGTCACAATGTGGTTAACTGCATTGTGATGTCACAATGGGGGAAATGGCATTGTGATGTCACAATGGGGGAAATGGCATTGTGATGTCACAATGGGGAAAGGGCATTGTGATGTCACAATGGAGGAAATGGCATTGTGATGTCACAATAGGGAAACGGCATTGTGATGTCACAATGGGGGAAAGGGCATTGTGATGTCACAATGGGGTAAACTGCATTCTGATGTCACAATGGGGGAAACGGCATTGTGATGTCACAATGGGGGAAATGGCATTGTGATGTCACAATGGGGAAAGGGCATTGTGATGTCACAATGGGGTAAACTGCATTGTGATGTCACAATGGGGGAAAGGGCATTGTGATGTCACAATGGGGTAAACTGCATTGTGATGTCACAATGGGGGAAATGGCATTGTGATGTCACAATGGGGGAAATGGCATTGTGATGTCACACTGGGGGAAATGGCATTGTGATGTCACAATGGGGAAAAGGGCATTGTGATGTCACAATGGGGAAAACGGCATTGTGATGTCACAATGGGGGAAAGGGCATTGTGATGTCACAATGGGGTAAACTGCATACTGATGTCACAATGGGGGAAACGGCATTGTGATGTCACAATGGGGGAAAGGGCATTGTGATGTCACAATGGGGGAAAGGGCATTGTGATGTCACAATAGGGAAAACGGCATTGTGATATCACAATGGGGGAAATGGCATTGTGATGTCACAATGGGGGAAAGGGCATTGTGATGTCACAATGGGGAAAATGGCATTGTGATGTCACAATGGGGGAAAGGGCATTGCGATGTCACAATGGGGAAAACTGCATTGTGATGTCAGAATGGGGGAAAGGGCATTGTGATGTCACAATGCAGAAAACGGCATTGTGATGTCACAATGGGGGAAATGGCATTGTGATGTCACAATGGGGGAAATGGCATTGTGATATCACAATGGGTGAAATGGCATTGTGATGTCACAATGGGGAAATGGCATTGTGATGTCACAATGGGTGAAATGGCATTGTGATGTCACAATGGGGGAAAGAGCATTGTGATGTCACAATAGGGAAAACGGCATTGTAATGTCACAATGGGGGAAATGGCATTGTGATGTCACAATGGGGGAAAGGGCATTGTGATGTCACAATGTGGAAAACGGCATTGTGATGTCACAATGGGGGAAAGGGCATTGCGATGTCACAATGGGGAAAACTGCATTGTGATGTCACAATGGGGGAAAGGGCATTGTGATGTCACAATGGGGAAAACGGCATTGTAATGTCACAATGGGGGAAATGGAATTGTGATGTCACAATGGGAAAAACAGCATTGTGATGTCACAATGGGGGAAACGGCATTGTGATATCACAATGGGGAAAGGGCATTGTGATGTCACAATGGAGGAAATGGCATTGTGATGTCACAATAGGGAAAACGGCATTGCGATGTCACAATGGGGGAAAGGGCATTGTGATGTCACAATGTGGTAAACTGCATTGTGATGTCACAATGGGGGAAACGGCATTGTGATGTCACAATGGGGGAAATGGCATTGTGATGTCACAATGGGGGAAATGGCATTGTGATGTCACAATGGGGGAAATGGCATTGTGATGTCACAATGGGGGAAATGGCATTGTGATGTCACAATGGGGGAAACGGCATTGTGATGTCACAATGGGGGAAATGGCATTGTGATGTCACAATGGGGGAAAGGGCATTGTGATGTCACAATGGGGTACACTGCATTGTGATGTCACAATGGGGGAAAGGGCATTGTGATGTCACAATGCGGAAAACGGCATTGTGATGTCACAATGGGGGAAACTGCATTGTGATGTCACAATGGGGAAAACTGCATTGTGATGTCACAATGGGGGAAAAGGCATTGTGATGTCACAATGTGGGAAATGGCATTGTGATGTCACAATAGGGAAAACAGCATTGTGATGTCACAATGGGGGAAAGGGCATTCTGATGTCACAATGTGGTTAACTGCATTGTGATGTCACAATGGGGGAAATGGCATTGTGATGTCACAATGGGGGAAATGGCATTGTGATGTCACAATGGGGAAAGGGCATTGTGATGTCACAATGGAGGAAATGGCATTGTGATGTCACAATAGGGAAACGGCATTGTGATGTCACAATGGGGGAAAGGGCATTGTGATGTCACAATGGGGTAAACTGCATTCTGATGTCACAATGGGGGAAACGGCATTGTGATGTCACAATGGGGGAAATGGCATTGTGATGTCACAATGGGGAAAGGGCATTGTGATGTCACAGTAGGGAAAACGGCATTGTGATGTCACAATGGGGGAAAGGGCATTGTGATGTCACAATGGGGTAAACTGCATTGTGATGTCACAATGGGGGAAACGGCATTGTGATGTCACAATGGGGGAAAGGGCATTGTGATGTCACAATGGGGTAAACTGCATTGTGATGTCACAATGGGGGAAACGGCATTGTGATGTCACAATGGGGGAAATGGCATTGTGATGTCACAATGGGGGAAAGGGCATTGTGATGTCACAATAGGGAAAACGGCATTGTGATGTCACAATGGGGGAAATGGCATTGTGATGTCACACTGGGGGAAATGGCATTGTGATGTCACAATGGGGTAAACTGCATTGTGTTGTCACAATGGGGCAACGGCATTGTGATGTCACAATGGGGGAAATGGCATTGTGATGTCACAATGGGGGAAAGGGCATTGTGATGTCACAATGGGGGAAAGCACATTGTGATGTCACAATGGGGAAAACTGCATTGTGATGTCACAATTGGGGAGAGGGCATTGTGATGTCACAATGGGGGAAAGGGCATTGTGATGTCACAATGGGGGAAAGGACATTGTGATGTCACAATGGGGGAAACGGCATTGTGATGTCCCAATGGGGAAAACGGCATTGTGATGTCACAATGGGGGAAAGGGCATTGTGATGTCACAATGGGGTAAACTGCATTGTGATGTCACAATGGGGGAAATGGCATTGTGATGTCACAATGGGGGAAATGGCATTGTGATGTCACACTGGGGGAAATGGCATTGTGATGTCACAATGGGGAAAAGGGCATTGTGATGTCACAATGGGAAAAAACGGCATTGTGATGTCACAATGGGGGAAAGGGCATTGTGATGTCACAATGGGGTAAACTGCATTGTGATGTCACAATGGGGGAAACGGCATTGTGATGTCACAATGGGGGAAAGGGCATTGTGATTTCACAATAGGGAAAACGGCATTGTGATGTCACAATGGGGGAAATGGCATTGTGATGTCACAATGGGGGAAAGGGCATTGTGATGTCACAATGGGGAAAATGGCATTGTGATGTCACAATGGGGGAAAGGGCATTGCGATGTCACAATGGGGAAAACTGCATTGTGATGTCAGAATGGGGGAAAGGGCATTGTGATGTCACAATGCAGAAAACGGCATTGTGATGTCACAATGGGGGAAATGGCATTGTGATGTCACAATGGGGGAAATGGCATTGTGATATCACAATGGGGGAAATGGCATTGTGATGTCACAATGGGGGAATTGGCATTGTGATGTCACAATGGGTGAAATGGCATTGTGATGTCACAATGGGGGAAAGGGCATTGTGATGTCACAATAGGGAAAACGGCATTGTGATGTCACAATGGGGGAAATGGCATTGTGATGTCACAATAGGGAAAACGGCATTGTAATGTCACAATGGGGGAAATGGCATTGTGATGTCACAATGGGGGAAAGGGCATTGTGATGTCACAATGTGGAAAACGGCATTGTGATGTCACAATGGGGGAAAGGGCATTGCGATGTCACAATGGGGAAAACTGCATTGTGATGTCACAATGGGGGAAAGGGCATTGTGATGTCACAATGGGGAAAACGGCATTGTAATGTCACAATGGGGGAAATGGAATTGTGATGTCACAATGGGAAAAACAGCATTGTGATGTCACAATGGGGGAAACGGCATTGTGATATCACAATGGGGAAAGGGCATTGTGATGTCACAATGGAGGAAATGGCATTGTGATGTCACAATAGGGAAAACGGCATTGTGATGTCACAATGGGGGAAAGGGCATTGTGATGTCACAATGTGGTAAACTGCATTGTGATGTCACAATGGGGGAAACGGCATTGTGATGTCACAATGGGGGAAATGGCATTGTGATGTCACAATGGGGGAAATGGCATTGTGATGTCACAATGGGGGAAATGGCATTGTGATGTCACAATGGGGGAAATGGCATTGTGATGTCACAATGGGGAAACGGCATTGTGATGTCACAATGGGGGAAACGGCATTGTGATGTCACAATGGGGGAAATGGCATTGTGATGTCACAATGGGGGAAAATGCATTGTGATGTCACAATGGGGTAAACTGCATTGTGATGTCACAATGGGGGAAAGGGCATTGTGATGTCACAATGGGGGAAATGGCATTGTGATGTCACAATGGGGGAAAGGGCATTGTGATGTCACAATGGGGTAAACTGCATTCTGATGTCACAATGGGGGAAACGGCATTGTGATGTCACAATGGGGGAAAGGGCATTGTGATGTCACAATGGGGGAAAGGGCATTGTGATGTCACAATAGGGAAAACGGCATTGTGATATCACAATGGGGGAAATGGCATTGTGATGTCACAATGGGGGAAAGGGCATTGTGATGTCACAATGGGGAAAATGGCATTGTGATGTCACAATGGGGGAAAGGGCATTGCGATGTCACAATGGGGAAAACTGCATTGTGATGTCAGAATGGGGGAAAGGGCATTGTGATGTCACAATGCAGAAAACGTCATTGTGATGTCACAATGGGGGAAATGGCATTGTGATGTCACAATGGGGGAAATGGCATTGTGATATCACAATGGGGGAAATGGCATTGTGATGTCACAATGGGGAAATGGCATTGTGATGTCACAATGGGTGAAATGGCATTGTGATGTCACAATGGGGGAAAGAGCATTGTGATGTCACAATAGGGAAAACGGCATTGTAATGTCACAATGGGGGAAATGGCATTGTGATGTCACAATGGGGGAAAGGGCATTGTGATGTCACAATGTGGAAAACGGCATTGTGATGTCACAATGGGGGAAAGGGCATTGCGATGTCACAATGGGGAAAACTGCATTGTGATGTCACAATGGGGGAAAGGGCATTGTGATGTCACAATGGGGAAAACGGCATTGTAATGTCACAATGGGGGAAATGGAATTGTGATGTCACAATGGGAAAACAGCATTGTGATGTCACAATGGGGGAAACGGCATTGTGATATCACAATGGGGAAAGGGCATTGTGATGTCACAATGGAGGAAATGGCATTGTGATGTCACAATAGGGAAAACGGCATTGCGATGTCACAATGGGGGAAAGGGCATTGTGATGTCACAATGTGGTAAACTGCATTGTGATGTCACAATGGGGGAAACGGCATTGTGATGTCACAATGGGGGAAATGGCATTGTGATGTCACAATGGGGGAAATGGCATTGTGATGTCACAATGGGGGAAATGGCATTGTGATGTCACAATGGGGGAAATGGCATTGTGATGTCACAATGGGGGAAACGGCATTGTGATGTCACAATGGGGGAAATGGCATTGTGATGTCACAATGGGGGAAAGGGCATTGTGATGTCACAATGGGGTAAACTGCATTGTGATGTCACAATGGGGGAAAGGGCATTGTGATGTCACAATGCGGAAAACGGCATTGTGATGTCACAATGGGGGAAACTGCATTGTGATGTCACAATGGGGAAAACTGCATTGTGATGTCACAATGTGGGAAATGGCATTGTGATGTCACAATAGGGAAAACAGCATTGTGATGTCACAATGGGGGAAAGGGCATTCTGATGTCACAATGTGGTTAACTGCATTGTGATGTCACAATGGGGGAAATGGCATTGTGATGTCACAATGGGGGAAATGGCATTGTGATGTCACAATGGGGAAAGGGCATTGTGATGTCACAATGGAGGAAATGGCATTGTGATGTCACAATAGGGAAACGGCATTGTGATGTCACAATGGGGGAAAGGGCATTGTGATGTCACAATGGGGTAAACTGCATTCTGATGTCACAATGGGGGAAACGGCATTGTGATGTCACAATGGGGGAAATGGCATTGTGATGTCACAATGGGGAAAGGGCATTGTGATGTCACAATGGGGTAAGGGCATTGTGATGTCACAATGGGGTAAACTGCATTGTGATGTCACAATGGGGGAAAGGGCATTGTGATGTCACAATGGGGGAAATGGCATTGTGATGTCACACTGGGGGAAATGGCATTGTGATGTCACAATGGGGAAAAGGGCATTGTGATGTCACAATGGGGAAAACGGCATTGTGATGTCACAATGGGGGAAAGGGCATTGTGATGTCACAATGGGGTAAACTGCATACTGATGTCACAATGGGGGAAACGGCATTGTGATGTCACAATGGGGGAAATGGCATTGTGATGTCACAATGGGGGAAAGGGCATTGTGATGTCACAATGGGGAAAATGGCATTGTGATGTCACAATGGGGGAAAGGGCATTGCGATGTCACAATGGGGAAAACTGCATTGTGATGTCAGAATGGGGGAAAGGGCATTGTGATGTCACAATGCAGAAAACGGCATTGTGATGTCACAATGGGGGAAATGGCATTGTGATGTCACAATGGGGGAAATGGCATTGTGATATCACAATGGGTGAAATGGCATTGTGATGTCACAATGGGGAAATGGCATTGTGATGTCACAATGGGTGAAATGGCATTGTGATGTCACAATGGGGGAAAGAGCATTGTGATGTCACAATAGGGAAAACGGCATTGTAATGTCACAATGGGGGAAATGGCATTGTGATGTCACAATGGGGGAAAGGGCATTGTGATGTCACAATGTGGAAAACGGCATTGTGATGTCACAATGGGGGAAAGGGCATTGCGATGTCACAATGGGGAAAACTGCATTGTGATGTCACAATGGGGGAAAGGGCATTGTGATGTCACAATGGGGAAAACGGCATTGTAATGTCACAATGGGGGAAATGGAATTGTGATGTCACAATGGGAAAAACAGCATTGTGATGTCACAATGGGGGAAACGGCATTGTGATATCACAATGGGGAAAGGGCATTGTGATGTCACAATGGAGGAAATGGCATTGTGATGTCACAATAGGGAAAACGGCATTGCGATGTCACAATGGGGGAAAGGGCATTGTGATGTCACAATGTGGTAAACTGCATTGTGATGTCACAATGGGGGAAACGGCATTGTGATGTCACAATGGGGGAAATGGCATTGTGATGTCACAATGGGGGAAATGGCATTGTGATGTCACAATGGGGGAAATGGCATTGTGATGTCACAATGGGGGAAATGGCATTGTGATGTCACAATGGGGGAAACGGCATTGTGATGTCACAATGGGGGAAACGGCATTGTGATGTCACAATGGGGGAAATGGCATTGTGATGTCACAATGGGGGAAAGGGCATTGTGATGTCACAATGGGGTACACTGCATTGTGATGTCACAATGGGGGAAAGGGCATTGTGATGTCACAATGCGGAAAACGGCATTGTGATGTCACAATGGGGGAAACTGCATTGTGATGTCACAATGGGGAAAACTGCATTGTGATGTCACAATGGGGGAAAAGGCATTGTGATGTCACAATGTGGGAAATGGCATTGTGATGTCACAATAGGGAAAACAGCATTGTGATGTCACAATGGGGGAAAGGGCATTCTGATGTCACAATGTGGTTAACTGCATTGTGATGTCACAATGGGGGAAATGGCATTGTGATGTCACAATGGGGGAAATGGCATTGTGATGTCACAATGGGGAAAGGGCATTGTGATGTCACAATGGAGGAAATGGCATTGTGATGTCACAATAGGGTAACGGCATCGTGATGTCACAATGGGGGAAAGGGCATTGTTATGTCACAATGGGGTATACTGCATTCTGATGTCACAATGGGGGAAACGGCATTGTGATGTCACAATGGGGGAAATGGCATTGTGATGTCACAATGGGGAAAGGGCATTGTGATGTCACAGTAGGGAAAACGGCATTGTGATGTCACAATGGGGGAAAGGGCATTGTGATGTCACAATGGGGTAAACTGCATTGTGATGTCACAATGGGGGAAACGGCATTGTGATGTCACAATGGGGGAAAGGGCATTGTGATGTCACAATGGGGTAAACTGCATTGTGATGTCACAATGGGGGAAACGGCATTGTGATGTCACAATGGGGGAAATGGCATTGTGATGTCACAATGGGGGAAAGGGCATTGTGATGTCACAATAGGGAAAACGGCATTGTGATGTCACAATGGGGGAAATGGCATTGTGATGTCACAATGGGGGAAACGGCATTGTGATGTCACAATGGGGGAAATGGCATTGTGATGTCACAATGGGGGAAAGGGCATTGTGATGTCACAATGGGGTAAACTGCATTGTGATGTCACAATGGGGGAAAGGGCATTGTGATGTCACAATGCGGAAAACGGCATTGTGATGTCACAATGGGGGAAACTGCATTGTGATGTCACAATGGGGAAAACTGCATTGTGATGTCACAATGTGGGAAATGGCATTGTGATGTCACAATAGGGAAAACAGCATTGTGATGTCACAATGGGGGAAAGGGCATTCTGATGTCACAATGTGGTTAACTGCATTGTGATGTCACAATGGGGGAAATGGCATTGTGATGTCACAATGGGGGAAATGGCATTGTGATGTCACAATGGGGAAAGGGCATTGTGATGTCACAATGGAGGAAATGGCATTGTGATGTCACAATAGGGAAACGGCATTGTGATGTCACAATGGGGGAAAGGGCATTGTGATGTCACAATGGGGTAAACTGCATTCTGATGTCACAATGGGGGAAACGGCATTGTGATGTCACAATGGGGGAAATGGCATTGTGATGTCACAATGGGGAAAGGGCATTGTGATGTCACAGTAGGGAAAACGGCATTGTGATGTCACAATGGGGGAAAGGGCATTGTGATGTCACAATGGGGTAAACTGCATTGTGATGTCACAATGGGGGAAACGGCATTGTGATGTCACAATGGGGGAAAGGGCATTGTGATGTCACAATGGGGTAAACTGCATTGTGATGTCACAATGGGGGAAACGGCATTGTGATGTCACAATGGGGGAAATGGCATTGTGATGTCACAATGGGGGAAAGGGCATTGTGATGTCACAATAGGGAAAACGGCATTGTGATGTCACAATGGGGGAAATGGCATTGTGATGTCACACTGGGGGAAATGGCATTGTGATGTCACAATGGGGTAAACTGCATTGTGTTGTCACAATGGGGCAACGGCATTGTGATGTCACAATGGGGGAAATGGCATTGTGATGTCACAATGGGGGAAAGGGCATTGTGATGTCACAATGGGGGAAAGCACATTGTGATGTCACAATGGGGAAAACTGCATTGTGATGTCACAATGGGGGAGAGGGCATTGTGATGTCACAATGGGGGAAAGGGCATTGTGATGTCACAATGGGGGAAAGGACATTGTGATGTCACAATGGGGGAAACGGCATTGTGATGTCCCAATGGGGAAAACGGCATTGTGATGTCACAATGGGGGAAAGGGCATTGTGATGTCACAATGGGGTAAACTGCATTGTGATGTCACAATGGGGGAAATGGCATTGTGATGTCACAATGGGGGAAATGGCATTGTGATGTCACACTGGGGGAAATGGCATTGTGATGTCACAATGGGGAAAAGGGCATTGTGATGTCACAATGGGAAAAAACGGCATTGTGATGTCACAATGGGGGAAAGGGCATTGTGATGTCACAATGGGGTAAACTGCATTGTGATGTCACAATGGGGGAAACGGCATTGTGATGTCACAATGGGGGAAAGGGCATTGTGATGTCACAATAGGGAAAACAGCATTGTGATGTCACAATGGGGGAAATGGCATTGTGATGTCACAATGGGGGAAAGGGCATTGTGATGTCACAATGGGGAAAATGGCATTGTGATGTCACAATGGGGGAAAGGGCATTGCGATGTCACAATGGGGAAAACTGCATTGTGATGTCAGAATGGGGGAAAGGGCATTGTGATGTCACAATGCAGAAAACGGCATTGTGATGTCACAATGGGGGAAATGGCATTGTGATGTCACAATGGGGGAAATGGCATTGTGATGTCACAATGGGGGAAATGGCATTGTGATATCACAATGGGGGAAATGGCATTGTGATGTCACAATGGGGGAATTGGCATTGTGATGTCACAATGGGTGAAATGGCATTGTGATGTCACAATGGGGGAAAGAGCATTGTGATGTCACAATGGGGGAAAGAGCATTGTGATGTCACAATAGGGAAAACGGCATTGTAATGTCACAATGGGGGAAATGGCATTGTGATGTCACAATGGGGGAAAGGGCATTGTGATGTCACAATGTGGAAAACGGCATTGTGATGTCACAATGGGGGAAAGGGCATTGCGATGTCACAATGGGGAAAACTGCATTGTGATGTCACAATGGGGGAAAGGGCATTGTGATGTCACAATGGGGAAAACGGCATTGTAATGTCACAATGGGGGAAATGGAATTGTGATGTCACAATGGGAAAAACAGCATTGTGATGTCACAATGGGGGAAACGGCATTGTGATATCACAATGGGGAAAGGGCATTGTGATGTCACAATGGAGGAAATGGCATTGTGGTGTCACAATAGGGAAAACGGCATTGCGATGTCACAATGGGGGAAAGGGCATTGTGATGTCACAATGTGGTAAACTGCATTGTGATGTCACAATGGGGGAAACGGCATTGTGATGTCACAATGGGGGAAATGGCATTGTGATGTCACAATGGGGGAAATGGCATTGTGATGTCACAATGGGGGAAATGGCATTGTGATGTCACAATGGGGGAAATGGCATTGTGATGTCACAATGGGGGAAATGGCATTGTGATGTCACAATGGGGGAAACGGCATTGTGATGTCACAATGGGGGAAATGGCATTGTGATGTCACAATGGGGGAAAGGGCATTGTGATGTCACAGTGGGGTAAACTGCATTGTGATGTCACAATGGGGGAAAGGGCATTGTGATGTCACAATGCGGAAAACGGCATTGAGATGTCACAATGGGGGAAACTGCATTGTGATGTCACAATGGGGAAAACTGCATTGTGATGTCACAATGGGGGAAAAGGCATTGTGATGTCACAATGTGGGAAATGGCATTGTGATGTCACAATAGGGAAAACAGCATTGTGATGTCACAATGGGGGAAAGGGCATTGTGATGTCACAATGGGGTAAACTGCATTGTGATGTCACAATGGGGGAAAGGGCATTGTGATGTCACAATGGGGTAAACTGCATTGTGATGTCACAATGGGGGAAATGGCATTGTGATGTCACAATGGGGGAAATGGCATTGTGATGTCACACTGGGGGAAATGGCATTGTGATGTCACAATGGGGAAAAGGGCATTGTGATGTCACAATGGGGAAAACGGCATTGTGATGTCACAATGGGGGAAAGGGCATTGTGATGTCACAATGGGGTAAACTGCATTCTGATGTCACAATGGGGGAAACGGCATTGTGATGTCACAATGGGGGAAAGGGCATTGTGATGTCACAATGGGGGAAAGGGCATTGTGATGTCACAATAGGGAAAACGGCATTGTGATATCACAATGGGGGAAATGGCATTGTGATGTCACAATGGGGGAAAGGGCATTGTGATGTCACAATGGGGAAAATGGCATTGTGGTGTCACAATGGGGGAAAGGGCATTGCGATGTCACAATGGGGAAAACTGCATTGTGATGTCAGAATGGGGGAAAGGGCATTGTGATGTCACAATGCAGAAAACGGCATTGTGATGTCACAATGGGGGAAATGGCATTGTGATGTCACAATGGGGGAAATGGCATTGTGATATCACAATGGGGGAAATGGCATTGTGATGTCACAATGGGGAAATGGCATTGTGATGTCACAATGGGTGAAATGGCATTGTGATGTCACAATGGGGGAAAGAGCATTGTGATGTCACAATAGGGAAAACGGCATTGTAATGTCACAATGGGGGAAATGGCATTGTGATGCCACAATGGGGGAAAGGGCATTGTGATGTCACAATGTGGAAAACGGCATTGTGATGTCACAATGGGGGAAAGGGTATTGCGATGTCACAATGGGGAAAACTGCATTGTGATGTCACAATGGGGGAAAGGGCATTGTGATGTCACAATGGGGAAAACGGCATTGTAATGTCACAATGGGGGAAATGGAATTGTGATGTCACAATGGGAAAAACGGCATTGTGATGTCACAATGGGGGAAACTGCATTGTGATGTCACAATGGGGAAAACTGCATTGTGATGTCACAATGTGGGAAATGGCATTGTGATGTCACAATAGGGAAAACAGCATTGTGATGTCACAATGGGGGAAAGGGCATTCTGATGTCACAATGTGGTTAACTGCATTGTGATGTCACAATGGGGGAAATGGCATTGTGATGTCACAATGGGGGAAATGGCATTGTGATGTCACAATGGGGAAAGGGCATTGTGATGTCACAATGGAGGAAATGGCATTGTGATGTCACAATAGGGAAACGGCATTGTGATGTCACAATGGGGGAAAGGGCATTGTGATGTCACAATGGGGTAAACTGCATTCTGATGTCACAATGGGGGAAACGGCATTGTGATGTCACAATGGGGGAAATGGCATTGTGATGTCACAATGGGGAAAGGGCATTGTGATGTCACAATGGGGTAAACTGCATTGTGATGTCACAATGGGGGAAAGGGCATTGTGATGTCACAATGGGGTAAACTGCATTGTGATGTCACAATGGGGGAAATGGCATTGTGATGTCACAATGGGGGAAATGGCATTGTGATGTCACACTGGGGGAAATGGCATTGTGATGTCACAATGGGGAAAAGGGCATTGTGATGTCACAATGGGGAAAACGGCATTGTGATGTCACAATGGGGGAAAGGGCATTGTGATGTCACAATGGGGTAAACTGCATACTGATGTCACAATGGGGGAAACGGCATTGTGATGTCACAATGGGGGAAAGGGCATTGTGATGTCACAATGGGGGAAAGGGCATTGTGATGTCACAATAGGGAAAACGGCATTGTGATATCACAATGGGGGAAATGGCATTGTGATGTCACAATGGGGGAAAGGGCATTGTGATGTCACAATGGGGAAAATGGCATTGTGATGTCACAATGGGGGAAAGGGCATTGCGATGTCACAATGGGGAAAACTGCATTGTGATGTCAGAATGGGGGAAAGGGCATTGTGATGTCACAATGCAGAAAACGGCATTGTGATGTCACAATGGGGGAAATGGCATTGTGATGTCACAATGGGGGAAATGGCATTGTGATATCACAATGGGTGAAATGGCATTGTGATGTCACAATTGGGAAATGGCATTGTGATGTCACAATGGGTGAAATGGCATTGTGATGTCACAATGGGGGAAAGAGCATTGTGATGTCACAATAGGGAAAACGGCATTGTAATGTCACAATGGGGCAAATGGCATTGTGATGTCACAATGGGGGAAAGGGCATTGTGATGTCACAATGTGGAAAACGGCATTGTGATGTCACAATGGGGGAAAGGGCATTGCGATGTCACAATGGGGAAAACTGCATTGTGATGTCACAATGGGGGAAAGGGCATTGTGATGTCACAATGGGGAAAACGGCATTGTAATGTCACAATGGGGTAAATGGAATTGTGATGTCACAATGGGAAAAACAGCATTGTGATGTCACAATGGGGGAAACGGCATTGTGATATCACAATGGGGAAAGGGCATTGTGATGTCACAATGGAGGAAATGGCATTGTGATGTCACAATAGGGAAAACGGCATTGCGATGTCACAATGGGGGAAAGGGCATTGTGATGTCACAATGTGGTAAACTGCATTGTGATGTCACAATGGGGGAAACGGCATTGTGATGTCACAATTGGGGAAATGGCATTGTGATGTCACAATGGGGGAAATGGCATTGTGATGTCACAATGGGGGAAATGGCATTGTGATGTCACAATGGGGGAAATGGCATTGTGATGTCACAATGGGGGAAACGGCATTGTGATGTCACAATGGGGGAAATGGCATTGTGATGTCACAATGGGGGAAAGGGCATTGTGATGTCACAATGGGGTACACTGCATTGTGATGTCACAATGGGGGAAAGGGCATTGTGATGTCACAATGCGGAAAACGGCATTGTGATGTCACAATGGGGGAAACTGCATTGTGATGTCACAATGGGGAAAACTGCATTGTGATGTCACAATGGGGGAAAAGGCATTGTGATGTCACAATGTGGGAAATGGCATTGTGATGTCACAATAGGGAAAACAGCATTGTGATGTCACAATGGGGGAAAGGGCATTCTGATGTCACAATGTGGTTAACTGCATTGTGATGTCACAATGGGGGAAATGGCATTGTGATGTCACAATGGGGGAAATGGCATTGTGATGTCACAATGGGGAAAGGGCATTGTGATGTTACAATGGAGGAAATGGCATTGTGATGTCACAATAGGGAAACGGCATTGTGATGTCACAATGGGGGAAAGGGCATTGTGATGTCACAATGGGGTAAACTGCATTCTGATGTCACAATGGGGGAAACGGCATTGTGATGTCACAATGGGGGAAATGGCATTGTGATGTCACAATGGGGAAAGGGCATTGTGATGTCACAGTAGGGAAAACGGCATTGTGATGTCACAATGGGGGAAAGGGCATTGTGATGTCACAATGGGGTAAACTGCATTGTGATGTCACAATGGGGGAAACGGCATTGTGATGTCACAATGGGGGAAAGGGCATTGTGATGTCACAATGGGGTAAACTGCATTGTGATGTCACAATGGGGGAAACGGCATTGTGATGTCACAATGGGGGAAATGGCATTGTGATGTCACAATGGGGGAAAGGGCATTGTGATGTCACAATAGGGAAAACGGCATTGTGATGTCACAATGGGGGAAATGGCATTGTGATGTCACACTGGGGGAAATGGCATTGTGATGTCACAATGGGGTAAACTGCATTGTGTTGTCACAATGGGGCAACGGCATTGTGATGTCACAATGGGGGAAATGGCATTGTGATGTCACAATGGGGGAAAGGGCATTGTGATGTCACAATGGGGGAAAGCACATTGTGATGTCACAATGGGGGAAAGCACATTGTGATGTCACAATGGGGAAAACTGCATTGTGATGTCACAATGGGGGAGAGGGCATTGTGATGTCACAATGGGGGAAAGGGCATTGTGATGTCACAATGGGGGAAAGGACATTGTGATGTCACAATGGGGGAAACGGCATTGTGATGTCCCAATGGGGAAAACGGCATTGTGATGTCACAATGGGGGAAAGGGCATTGTGATGTCACAATGGGGTAAACTGCATTGTGATGTCACAATGGGGGAAATGGCATTGTGATGTCACAATGGGGGAAATGGCATTGTGATGTCACACTGGGGGAAATGGCATTGTGATGTCACAATGGGGAAAAGGGCATTGTGATGTCACAATGGGAAAAAACGGCATTGTGATGTCACAATGGGGGAAAGGGCATTGTGATGTCACAATGGGGTAAACTGCATTGTGATGTCACAATGGGGGAAACGGCATTGTGATGTCACAATGGGGGAAAGGGCATTGTGATGTCACAATAGGGAAAACGGCATTGTGATGTCACAATGGGGGAAATGGCATTGTGATGTCACAATGGGGGAAAGGGCATTGTGATGTCACAATGGGGAAAATGGCATTGTGATGTCACAATGGGGGAAAGGGCATTGCGATGTCACAATGGGGAAAACTGCATTGTGATGTCAGAATGGGGGAAAGGGCATTGTGATGTCACAATGCAGAAAACGGCATTGTGATGTCACAATGGGGGAAATGGCATTGTGATGTCACAATGGGGGAAATGGCATTGTGATATCACAATGGGGGAAATGGCATTGTGATGTCACAATGGGGGAATTGGCATTGTGATGTCACAATGGGTGAAATGGCATTGTGATGTCACAATGGGGGAAAGGGCATTGTGATGTCACAATAGGGAAAACGGCATTGTGATGTCACAATGGGGGAAATGGCATTGTGATGTCACAATAGGGAAAACGGCATTGTAATGTCACAATGGGGGAAATGGCATTGTGATGTCACAATGGGGGAAAGGGCATTGTGATGTCACAATGTGGAAAACGGCATTGTGATGTCACAATGGGGGAAAGGGCATTGCGATGTCACAATGGGGAAAACTGCATTGTGATGTCACAATGGGGGAAAGGGCATTGTGATGTCACAATGGGGAAAACGGCATTGTAATGTCACAATGGGGGAAATGGAATTGTGATGTCACAATGGGAAAAACAGCATTGTGATGTCACAATGGGGGAAACGGCATTGTGATATCACAATGGGGAAAGGGCATTGTGATGTCACAATGGAGGAAATGGCATTGTGATGTCACAATAGGGAAAACGGCATTGTGATGTCACAATGGGGGAAAGGGCATTGTGATGTCACAATGTGGTAAACTGCATTGTGATGTCACAATGGGGGAAACGGCATTGTGATGTCACAATGGGGGAAATGGCATTGTGATGTCACAATGGGGGAAATGGCATTGTGATGTCACAATGGGGGAAATGGCATTGTGATGTCACAATGGGGGAAATGGCATTGTGATGTCACAATGGGGAAACGGCATTGTGATGTCACAATGGGGGAAACGGCATTGTGATGTCACAATGGGGGAAATGGCATTGTGATGTCACAATGGGGGAAAATGCATTGTGATGTCACAATGGGGTAAACTGCATTGTGATGTCACAATGGGGGAAAGGGCATTGTGATGTCACAATGGGGGAAATGGCATTGTGATGTCACAATGGGGGAAAGGGCATTGTGATGTCACAATGGGGTAAACTGCATTCTGATGTCACAATGGGGGAAACGGCATTGTGATGTCACAATGGGGGAAAGGGCATTGTGATGTCACAATGGGGGAAATGGCATTGTGATGTCACAATGGGGGAAAGGGCATTGTGATGTCACAATGGGGTAAACTGCATTGTGATGTCACAATGGGGGAAAGGGCATTGTGATGTCACAATGCGGAAAACGGCATTGTGATGTCACAATGGGGGAAACTGCATTGTGATGTCACAATGGGGAAAACTGCATTGTGATGTCACAATGTGGGAAATGGCATTGTGATGTCACAATAGGGAAAACAGCATTGTGATGTCACAATGGGGGAAAGGGCATTCTGATGTCACAATGTGGTTAACTGCATTGTGATGTCACAATGGGGGAAATGGCATTGTGATGTCACAATGGGGGAAATGGCATTGTGATGTCACAATGGGGAAAGGGCATTGTGATGTCACAATGGAGGAAATGGCATTGTGATGTCACAATAGGGAAACGGCATTGTGATGTCACAATGGGGGAAAGGGCATTGTGATGTCACAATGGGGTAAACTGCATTCTGATGTCACAATGGGGGAAACGGCATTGTGATGTCACAATGGGGGAAATGGCATTGTGATGTCACAATGGGGAAAGGGCATTGTGATGTCACAATGGGGTAAGGGCATTGTGATGTCACAATGGGGTAAACTGCATTGTGATGTCACAATGGGGGAAAGGGCATTGTGATGTCACAATGGGGGAAATGGCATTGTGATGTCACACTGGGGGAAATGGCATTGTGATGTCACAATGGGGAAAAGGGCATTGTGATGTCACAATGGGGAAAACGGCATTGTGATGTCACAATGGGGGAAAGGGCATTGTGATGTCACAATGGGGTAAACTGCATACTGATGTCACAATGGGGGAAACGGCATTGTGATGTCACAATGGGGGAAATGGCATTGTGATGTCACAATGGGGGAAAGGGCATTGTGATGTCACAATGGGGAAAATGGCATTGTGATGTCACAATGGGGGAAAGGGCATTGCGATGTCACAATGGGGAAAACTGCATTGTGATGTCAGAATGGGGGAAAGGGCATTGTGATGTCACAATGCAGAAAACGGCATTGTGATGTCACAATGGGGGAAATGGCATTGTGATGTCACAATGGGGGAAATGGCATTGTGATATCACAATGGGTGAAATGGCATTGTGATGTCACAATGGGGAAATGGCATTGTGATGTCACAATGGGTGAAATGGCATTGTGATGTCACAATGGGGGAAAGAGCATTGTGATGTCACAATAGGGAAAACGGCATTGTAATGTCACAATGGGGGAAATGGCATTGTGATGTCACAATGGGGGAAAGGGCATTGTGATGTCACAATGTGGAAAACGGCATTGTGATGTCACAATGGGGGAAAGGGCATTGCGATGTCACAATGGGGAAAACTGCATTGTGATGTCACAATGGGGGAAAGGGCATTGTGATGTCACAATGGGGAAAACGGCATTGTAATGTCACAATGGGGGAAATGGAATTGTGATGTCACAATGGGAAAAACAGCATTGTGATGTCACAATGGGGGAAACGGCATTGTGATATCACAATGGGGAAAGGGCATTGTGATGTCACAATGGAGGAAATGGCATTGTGATGTCACAATAGGGAAAACGGCATTGCGATGTCACAATGGGGGAAAGGGCATTGTGATGTCACAATGTGGTAAACTGCATTGTGATGTCACAATGGGGGAAACGGCATTGTGATGTCACAATGGGGGAAATGGCATTGTGATGTCACAATGGGGGAAATGGCATTGTGATGTCACAATGGGGGAAATGGCATTGTGATGTCACAATGGGGGAAATGGCATTGTGATGTCACAATGGGGGAAACGGCATTGTGATGTCACAATGGGGGAAACGGCATTGTGATGTCACAATGGGGGAAATGGCATTGTGATGTCACAATGGGGGAAAGGGCATTGTGATGTCACAATGGGGTACACTGCATTGTGATGTCACAATGGGGGAAAGGGCATTGTGATGTCACAATGCGGAAAACGGCATTGTGATGTCACAATGGGGGAAACTGCATTGTGATGTCACAATGGGGAAAACTGCATTGTGATGTCACAATGGGGGAAAAGGCATTGTGATGTCACAATGTGGGAAATGGCATTGTGATGTCACAATAGGGAAAACAGCATTGTGATGTCACAATGGGGGAAAGGGCATTCTGATGTCACAATGTGGTTAACTGCATTGTGATGTCACAATGGGGGAAATGGCATTGTGATGTCACAATGGGGGAAATGGCATTGTGATGTCACAATGGGGAAAGGGCATTGTGATGTCACAATGGAGGAAATGGCATTGTGATGTCACAATAGGGTAACGGCATCGTGATGTCACAATGGGGGAAAGGGCATTGTTATGTCACAATGGGGTATACTGCATTCTGATGTCACAATGGGGGAAACGGCATTGTGATGTCACAATGGGGGAAATGGCATTGTGATGTCACAATGGGGAAAGGGCATTGTGATGTCACAGTAGGGAAAACGGCATTGTGATGTCACAATGGGGGAAAGGGCATTGTGATGTCACAATGGGGTAAACTGCATTGTGATGTCACAATGGGGGAAACGGCATTGTGATGTCACAATGGGGGAAAGGGCATTGTGATGTCACAATGGGGTAAACTGCATTGTGATGTCACAATGGGGGAAACGGCATTGTGATGTCACAATGGGGGAAATGGCATTGTGATGTCACAATGGGGGAAAGGGCATTGTGATGTCACAATAGGGAAAACGGCATTGTGATGTCACAATGGGGGAAATGGCATTGTGATGTCACAATGGGGGAAACGGCATTGTGATGTCACAATGGGGGAAATGGCATTGTGATGTCACAATGGGGGAAAGGGCATTGTGATGTCACAATGGGGTAAACTGCATTGTGATGTCACAATGGGGGAAAGGGCATTGTGATGTCACAATGCGGAAAACGGCATTGTGATGTCACAATGGGGGAAACTGCATTGTGATGTCACAATGGGGAAAACTGCATTGTGATGTCACAATGTGGGAAATGGCATTGTGATGTCACAATAGGGAAAACAGCATTGTGATGTCACAATGGGGGAAAGGGCATTCTGATGTCACAATGTGGTTAACTGCATTGTGATGTCACAATGGGGGAAATGGCATTGTGATGTCACAATGGGGGAAATGGCATTGTGATGTCACAATGGGGAAAGGGCATTGTGATGTCACAATGGAGGAAATGGCATTGTGATGTCACAATAGGGAAACGGCATTGTGATGTCACAATGGGGGAAAGGGCATTGTGATGTCACAATGGGGTAAACTGCATTCTGATGTCACAATGGGGGAAACGGCATTGTGATGTCACAATGGGGGAAATGGCATTGTGATGTCACAATGGGGAAAGGGCATTGTGATGTCACAGTAGGGAAAACGGCATTGTGATGTCACAATGGGGGAAAGGGCATTGTGATGTCACAATGGGGTAAACTGCATTGTGATGTCACAATGGGGGAAACGGCATTGTGATGTCACAATGGGGGAAAGGGCATTGTGATGTCACAATGGGGTAAACTGCATTGTGATGTCACAATGGGGGAAACGGCATTGTGATGTCACAATGGGGGAAATGGCATTGTGATGTCACAATGGGGGAAAGGGCATTGTGATGTCACAATAGGGAAAACGGCATTGTGATGTCACAATGGGGGAAATGGCATTGTGATGTCACACTGGGGGAAATGGCATTGTGATGTCACAATGGGGTAAACTGCATTGTGTTGTCACAATGGGGCAACGGCATTGTGATGTCACAATGGGGGAAATGGCATTGTGATGTCACAATGGGGGAAAGGGCATTGTGATGTCACAATGGGGGAAAGCACATTGTGATGTCACAATGGGGAAAACTGCATTGTGATGTCACAATGGGGGAGAGGGCATTGTGATGTCACAATGGGGGAAAGGGCATTGTGATGTCACAATGGGGGAAAGGACATTGTGATGTCACAATGGGGGAAACGGCATTGTGATGTCCCAATGGGGAAAACGGCATTGTGATGTCACAATGGGGGAAAGGGCATTGTGATGTCACAATGGGGTAAACTGCATTGTGATGTCACAATGGGGGAAATGGCATTGTGATGTCACAATGGGGGAAATGGCATTGTGATGTCACACTGGGGGAAATGGCATTGTGATGTCACAATGGGGAAAAGGGCATTGTGATGTCACAATGGGAAAAAACGGCATTGTGATGTCACAATGGGGGAAAGGGCATTGTGATGTCACAATGGGGTAAACTGCATTGTGATGTCACAATGGGGGAAACGGCATTGTGATGTCACAATGGGGGAAAGGGCATTGTGATGTCACAATAGGGAAAACAGCATTGTGATGTCACAATGGGGGAAATGGCATTGTGATGTCACAATGGGGGAAAGGGCATTGTGATGTCACAATGGGGAAAATGGCATTGTGATGTCACAATGGGGGAAAGGGCATTGCGATGTCACAATGGGGAAAACTGCATTGTGATGTCAGAATGGGGGAAAGGGCATTGTGATGTCACAATGCAGAAAACGGCATTGTGATGTCACAATGGGGGAAATGGCATTGTGATGTCACAATGGGGGAAATGGCATTGTGATGTCACAATGGGGGAAATGGCATTGTGATATCACAATGGGGGAAATGGCATTGTGATGTCACAATGGGGGAATTGGCATTGTGATGTCACAATGGGTGAAATGGCATTGTGATGTCACAATGGGGGAAAGAGCATTGTGATGTCACAATGGGGGAAAGAGCATTGTGATGTCACAATAGGGAAAACGGCATTGTAATGTCACAATGGGGGAAATGGCATTGTGATGTCACAATGGGGGAAAGGGCATTGTGATGTCACAATGTGGAAAACGGCATTGTGATGTCACAATGGGGGAAAGGGCATTGCGATGTCACAATGGGGAAAACTGCATTGTGATGTCACAATGGGGGAAAGGGCATTGTGATGTCACAATGGGGAAAACGGCATTGTAATGTCACAATGGGGGAAATGGAATTGTGATGTCACAATGGGAAAAACAGCATTGTGATGTCACAATGGGGGAAACGGCATTGTGATATCACAATGGGGAAAGGGCATTGTGATGTCACAATGGAGGAAATGGCATTGTGGTGTCACAATAGGGAAAACGGCATTGCGATGTCACAATGGGGGAAAGGGCATTGTGATGTCACAATGTGGTAAACTGCATTGTGATGTCACAATGGGGGAAACGGCATTGTGATGTCACAATGGGGGAAATGGCATTGTGATGTCACAATGGGGGAAATGGCATTGTGATGTCACAATGGGGGAAATGGCATTGTGATGTCACAATGGGGGAAATGGCATTGTGATGTCACAATGGGGGAAATGGCATTGTGATGTCACAATGGGGGAAACGGCATTGTGATGTCACAATGGGGGAAATGGCATTGTGATGTCACAATGGGGGAAAGGGCATTGTGATGTCACAGTGGGGTAAACTGCATTGTGATGTCACAATGGGGGAAAGGGCATTGTGATGTCACAATGCGGAAAACGGCATTGAGATGTCACAATGGGGGAAACTGCATTGTGATGTCACAATGGGGAAAACTGCATTGTGATGTCACAATGGGGGAAAAGGCATTGTGATGTCACAATGTGGGAAATGGCATTGTGATGTCACAATAGGGAAAACAGCATTGTGATGTCACAATGGGGGAAAGGGCATTGTGATGTCACAATGGGGTAAACTGCATTGTGATGTCACAATGGGGGAAAGGGCATTGTGATGTCACAATGGGGTAAACTGCATTGTGATGTCACAATGGGGGAAATGGCATTGTGATGTCACAATGGGGGAAATGGCATTGTGATGTCACACTGGGGGAAATGGCATTGTGATGTCACAATGGGGAAAAGGGCATTGTGATGTCACAATGGGGAAAACGGCATTGTGATGTCACAATGGGGGAAAGGGCATTGTGATGTCACAATGGGGTAAACTGCATTCTGATGTCACAATGGGGGAAACGGCATTGTGATGTCACAATGGGGGAAAGGGCATTGTGATGTCACAATGGGGGAAAGGGCATTGTGATGTCACAATAGGGAAAACGGCATTGTGATATCACAATGGGGGAAATGGCATTGTGATGTCACAATGGGGGAAAGGGCATTGTGATGTCACAATGGGGAAAATGGCATTGTGGTGTCACAATGGGGGAAAGGGCATTGCGATGTCACAATGGGGAAAACTGCATTGTGATGTCAGAATGGGGGAAAGGGCATTGTGATGTCACAATGCAGAAAACGGCATTGTGATGTCACAATGGGGGAAATGGCATTGTGATGTCACAATGGGGGAAATGGCATTGTGATATCACAATGGGGGAAATGGCATTGTGATGTCACAATGGGGAAATGGCATTGTGATGTCACAATGGGTGAAATGGCATTGTGATGTCACAATGGGGGAAAGAGCATTGTGATGTCACAATAGGGAAAACGGCATTGTAATGTCACAATGGGGGAAATGGCATTGTGATGCCACAATGGGGGAAAGGGCATTGTGATGTCACAATGTGGAAAACGGCATTGTGATGTCACAATGGGGGAAAGGGTATTGCGATGTCACAATGGGGAAAACTGCATTGTGATGTCACAATGGGGGAAAGGGCATTGTGATGTCACAATGGGGAAAACGGCATTGTAATGTCACAATGGGGGAAATGGAATTGTGATGTCACAATGGGAAAAACGGCATTGTGATGTCACAATGGGGGAAACTGCATTGTGATGTCACAATGGGGAAAACTGCATTGTGATGTCACAATGTGGGAAATGGCATTGTGATGTCACAATAGGGAAAACAGCATTGTGATGTCACAATGGGGGAAAGGGCATTCTGATGTCACAATGTGGTTAACTGCATTGTGATGTCACAATGGGGGAAATGGCATTGTGATGTCACAATGGGGGAAATGGCATTGTGATGTCACAATGGGGAAAGGGCATTGTGATGTCACAATGGAGGAAATGGCATTGTGATGTCACAATAGGGAAACGGCATTGTGATGTCACAATGGGGGAAAGGGCATTGTGATGTCACAATGGGGTAAACTGCATTCTGATGTCACAATGGGGGAAACGGCATTGTGATGTCACAATGGGGGAAATGGCATTGTGATGTCACAATGGGGAAAGGGCATTGTGATGTCACAATGGGGTAAACTGCATTGTGATGTCACAATGGGGGAAAGGGCATTGTGATGTCACAATGGGGTAAACTGCATTGTGATGTCACAATGGGGGAAATGGCATTGTGATGTCACAATGGGGGAAATGGCATTGTGATGTCACACTGGGGGAAATGGCATTGTGATGTCACAATGGGGAAAAGGGCATTGTGATGTCACAATGGGGAAAACGGCATTGTGATGTCACAATGGGGGAAAGGGCATTGTGATGTCACAATGGGGTAAACTGCATACTGATGTCACAATGGGGGAAACGGCATTGTGATGTCACAATGGGGGAAAGGGCATTGTGATGTCACAATGGGGGAAAGGGCATTGTGATGTCACAATAGGGAAAACGGCATTGTGATATCACAATGGGGGAAATGGCATTGTGATGTCACAATGGGGGAAAGGGCATTGTGATGTCACAATGGGGAAAATGGCATTGTGATGTCACAATGGGGGAAAGGGCATTGCGATGTCACAATGGGGAAAACTGCATTGTGATGTCAGAATGGGGGAAAGGGCATTGTGATGTCACAATGCAGAAAACGGCATTGTGATGTCACAATGGGGGAAATGGCATTGTGATGTCACAATGGGGGAAATGGCATTGTGATATCACAATGGGTGAAATGGCATTGTGATGTCACAATTGGGAAATGGCATTGTGATGTCACAATGGGTGAAATGGCATTGTGATGTCACAATGGGGGAAAGAGCATTGTGATGTCACAATAGGGAAAACGGCATTGTAATGTCACAATGGGGCAAATGGCATTGTGATGTCACAATGGGGGAAAGGGCATTGTGATGTCACAATGTGGAAAACGGCATTGTGATGTCACAATGGGGGAAAGGGCATTGCGATGTCACAATGGGGAAAACTGCATTGTGATGTCACAATGGGGGAAAGGGCATTGTGATGTCACAATGGGGAAAACGGCATTGTAATGTCACAATGGGGTAAATGGAATTGTGATGTCACAATGGGAAAAACAGCATTGTGATGTCACAATGGGGGAAACGGCATTGTGATATCACAATGGGGAAAGGGCATTGTGATGTCACAATGGAGGAAATGGCATTGTGATGTCACAATAGGGAAAACGGCATTGCGATGTCACAATGGGGGAAAGGGCATTGTGATGTCACAATGTGGTAAACTGCATTGTGATGTCACAATGGGGGAAACGGCATTGTGATGTCACAATTGGGGAAATGGCATTGTGATGTCACAATGGGGGAAATGGCATTGTGATGTCACAATGGGGGAAATGGCATTGTGATGTCACAATGGGGGAAATGGCATTGTGATGTCACAATGGGGGAAACGGCATTGTGATGTCACAATGGGGGAAATGGCATTGTGATGTCACAATGGGGGAAAGGGCATTGTGATGTCACAATGGGGTACACTGCATTGTGATGTCACAATGGGGGAAAGGGCATTGTGATGTCACAATGCGGAAAACGGCATTGTGATGTCACAATGGGGGAAACTGCATTGTGATGTCACAATGGGGAAAACTGCATTGTGATGTCACAATGGGGGAAAAGGCATTGTGATGTCACAATGTGGGAAATGGCATTGTGATGTCACAATAGGGAAAACAGCATTGTGATGTCACAATGGGGGAAAGGGCATTCTGATGTCACAATGTGGTTAACTGCATTGTGATGTCACAATGGGGGAAATGGCATTGTGATGTCACAATGGGGGAAATGGCATTGTGATGTCACAATGGGGAAAGGGCATTGTGATGTTACAATGGAGGAAATGGCATTGTGATGTCACAATAGGGAAACGGCATTGTGATGTCACAATGGGGGAAAGGGCATTGTGATGTCACAATGGGGTAAACTGCATTCTGATGTCACAATGGGGGAAACGGCATTGTGATGTCACAATGGGGGAAATGGCATTGTGATGTCACAATGGGGAAAGGGCATTGTGATGTCACAGTAGGGAAAACGGCATTGTGATGTCACAATGGGGGAAAGGGCATTGTGATGTCACAATGGGGTAAACTGCATTGTGATGTCACAATGGGGGAAACGGCATTGTGATGTCACAATGGGGGAAAGGGCATTGTGATGTCACAATGGGGTAAACTGCATTGTGATGTCACAATGGGGGAAACGGCATTGTGATGTCACAATGGGGGAAATGGCATTGTGATGTCACAATGGGGGAAAGGGCATTGTGATGTCACAATAGGGAAAACGGCATTGTGATGTCACAATGGGGGAAATGGCATTGTGATGTCACACTGGGGGAAATGGCATTGTGATGTCACAATGGGGTAAACTGCATTGTGTTGTCACAATGGGGCAACGGCATTGTGATGTCACAATGGGGGAAATGGCATTGTGATGTCACAATGGGGGAAAGGGCATTGTGATGTCACAATGGGGGAAAGCACATTGTGATGTCACAATGGGGGAAAGCACATTGTGATGTCACAATGGGGAAAACTGCATTGTGATGTCACAATGGGGGAGAGGGCATTGTGATGTCACAATGGGGGAAAGGGCATTGTGATGTCACAATGGGGGAAAGGACATTGTGATGTCACAATGGGGGAAACGGCATTGTGATGTCCCAATGGGGAAAACGGCATTGTGATGTCACAATGGGGGAAAGGGCATTGTGATGTCACAATGGGGTAAACTGCATTGTGATGTCACAATGGGGGAAATGGCATTGTGATGTCACAATGGGGGAAATGGCATTGTGATGTCACACTGGGGGAAATGGCATTGTGATGTCACAATGGGGAAAAGGGCATTGTGATGTCACAATGGGAAAAAACGGCATTGTGATGTCACAATGGGGGAAAGGGCATTGTGATGTCACAATGGGGTAAACTGCATTGTGATGTCACAATGGGGGAAACGGCATTGTGATGTCACAATGGGGGAAAGGGCATTGTGATGTCACAATAGGGAAAACGGCATTGTGATGTCACAATGGGGGAAATGGCATTGTGATGTCACAATGGGGGAAAGGGCATTGTGATGTCACAATGGGGAAAATGGCATTGTGATGTCACAATGGGGGAAAGGGCATTGCGATGTCACAATGGGGAAAACTGCATTGTGATGTCAGAATGGGGGAAAGGGCATTGTGATGTCACAATGCAGAAAACGGCATTGTGATGTCACAATGGGGGAAATGGCATTGTGATGTCACAATGGGGGAAATGGCATTGTGATATCACAATGGGGGAAATGGCATTGTGATGTCACAATGGGGGAATTGGCATTGTGATGTCACAATGGGTGAAATGGCATTGTGATGTCACAATGGGGGAAAGGGCATTGTGATGTCACAATAGGGAAAACGGCATTGTGATGTCACAATGGGGGAAATGGCATTGTGATGTCACAATAGGGAAAACGGCATTGTAATGTCACAATGGGGGAAATGGCATTGTGATGTCACAATGGGGGAAAGGGCATTGTGATGTCACAATGTGGAAAACGGCATTGTGATGTCACAATGGGGGAAAGGGCATTGCGATGTCACAATGGGGAAAACTGCATTGTGATGTCACAATGGGGGAAAGGGCATTGTGATGTCACAATGGGGAAAACGGCATTGTAATGTCACAATGGGGGAAATGGAATTGTGATGTCACAATGGGAAAAACAGCATTGTGATGTCACAATGGGGGAAACGGCATTGTGATATCACAATGGGGAAAGGGCATTGTGATGTCACAATGGAGGAAATGGCATTGTGATGTCACAATAGGGAAAACGGCATTGTGATGTCACAATGGGGGAAAGGGCATTGTGATGTCACAATGTGGTAAACTGCATTGTGATGTCACAATGGGGGAAACGGCATTGTGATGTCACAATGGGGGAAATGGCATTGTGATGTCACAATGGGGGAAATGGCATTGTGATGTCACAATGGGGGAAATGGCATTGTGATGTCACAATGGGGGAAATGGCATTGTGATGTCACAATGGGGAAACGGCATTGTGATGTCACAATGGGGGAAACGGCATTGTGATGTCACAATGGGGGAAATGGCATTGTGATGTCACAATGGGGGAAAATGCATTGTGATGTCACAATGGGGTAAACTGCATTGTGATGTCACAATGGGGGAAAGGGCATTGTGATGTCACAATGGGGGAAATGGCATTGTGATGTCACAATGGGGGAAAGGGCATTGTGATGTCACAATGGGGTAAACTGCATTCTGATGTCACAATGGGGGAAACGGCATTGTGATGTCACAATGGGGGAAAGGGCATTGTGATGTCACAATGGGGGAAAGGGCATTGTGATGTCACAATAGGGAAAACGGCATTGTGATATCACAATGGGGGAAATGGCATTGTGATGTCACAATGGGGGAAAGGGCATTGTGATGTCACAATGGAGGAAATGGCATTGTGATGTCACAATAGGGAAAACGGCATTGCGATGTCACAATGGGGGAAAGGGCATTGTGATGTCACAATGTGGTAAACTGCATTGTGATGTCACAATGGGGGAAACGGCATTGTGATGTCACAATTGGGGAAATGGCATTGTGATGTCACAATGGGGGAAATGGCATTGTGATGTCACAATGGGGGAAATGGCATTGTGATGTCACAATGGGGGAAATGGCATTGTGATGTCACAATGGGGGAAACGGCATTGTGATGTCACAATGGGGGAAATGGCATTGTGATGTCACAATGGGGGAAAGGGCATTGTGATGTCACAATGGGGTACACTGCATTGTGATGTCACAATGGGGGAAAGGGCATTGTGATGTCACAATGCGGAAAACGGCATTGTGATGTCACAATGGGGGAAACTGCATTGTGATGTCACAATGGGGAAAACTGCATTGTGATGTCACAATGGGGGAAAAGGCATTGTGATGTCACAATGTGGGAAATGGCATTGTGATGTCACAATAGGGAAAACAGCATTGTGATGTCACAATGGGGGAAAGGGCATTCTGATGTCACAATGTGGTTAACTGCATTGTGATGTCACAATGGGGGAAATGGCATTGTGATGTCACAATGGGGGAAATGGCATTGTGATGTCACAATGGGGAAAGGGCATTGTGATGTTACAATGGAGGAAATGGCATTGTGATGTCACAATAGGGAAACGGCATTGTGATGTCACAATGGGGGAAAGGGCATTGTGATGTCACAATGGGGTAAACTGCATTCTGATGTCACAATGGGGGAAACGGCATTGTGATGTCACAATGGGGGAAATGGCATTGTGATGTCACAATGGGGAAAGGGCATTGTGATGTCACAGTAGGGAAAACGGCATTGTGATGTCACAATGGGGGAAAGGGCATTGTGATGTCACAATGGGGTAAACTGCATTGTGATGTCACAATGGGGGAAACGGCATTGTGATGTCACAATGGGGGAAAGGGCATTGTGATGTCACAATGGGGTAAACTGCATTGTGATGTCACAATGGGGGAAACGGCATTGTGATGTCACAATGGGGGAAATGGCATTGTGATGTCACAATGGGGGAAAGGGCATTGTGATGTCACAATAGGGAAAACGGCATTGTGATGTCACAATGGGGGAAATGGCATTGTGATGTCACACTGGGGGAAATGGCATTGTGATGTCACAATGGGGTAAACTGCATTGTGTTGTCACAATGGGGCAACGGCATTGTGATGTCACAATGGGGGAAATGGCATTGTGATGTCACAATGGGGGAAAGGGCATTGTGATGTCACAATGGGGGAAAGCACATTGTGATGTCACAATGGGGGAAAGCACATTGTGATGTCACAATGGGGAAAACTGCATTGTGATGTCACAATGGGGGAGAGGGCATTGTGATGTCACAATGGGGGAAAGGGCATTGTGATGTCACAATGGGGGAAAGGACATTGTGATGTCACAATGGGGGAAACGGCATTGTGATGTCCCAATGGGGAAAACGGCATTGTGATGTCACAATGGGGGAAAGGGCATTGTGATGTCACAATGGGGTAAACTGCATTGTGATGTCACAATGGGGGAAATGGCATTGTGATGTCACAATGGGGGAAATGGCATTGTGATGTCACACTGGGGGAAATGGCATTGTGATGTCACAATGGGGAAAAGGGCATTGTGATGTCACAATGGGAAAAAACGGCATTGTGATGTCACAATGGGGGAAAGGGCATTGTGATGTCACAATGGGGTAAACTGCATTGTGATGTCACAATGGGGGAAACGGCATTGTGATGTCACAATGGGGGAAAGGGCATTGTGATGTCACAATAGGGAAAACGGCATTGTGATGTCACAATGGGGGAAATGGCATTGTGATGTCACAATGGGGGAAAGGGCATTGTGATGTCACAATGGGGAAAATGGCATTGTGATGTCACAATGGGGGAAAGGGCATTGCGATGTCACAATGGGGAAAACTGCATTGTGATGTCAGAATGGGGGAAAGGGCATTGTGATGTCACAATGCAGAAAACGGCATTGTGATGTCACAATGGGGGAAATGGCATTGTGATGTCACAATGGGGGAAATGGCATTGTGATATCACAATGGGGGAAATGGCATTGTGATGTCACAATGGGGGAATTGGCATTGTGATGTCACAATGGGTGAAATGGCATTGTGATGTCACAATGGGGGAAAGGGCATTGTGATGTCACAATAGGGAAAACGGCATTGTGATGTCACAATGGGGGAAATGGCATTGTGATGTCACAATAGGGAAAACGGCATTGTAATGTCACAATGGGGGAAATGGCATTGTGATGTCACAATGGGGGAAAGGGCATTGTGATGTCACAATGTGGAAAACGGCATTGTGATGTCACAATGGGGGAAAGGGCATTGCGATGTCACAATGGGGAAAACTGCATTGTGATGTCACAATGGGGGAAAGGGCATTGTGATGTCACAATGGGGAAAACGGCATTGTAATGTCACAATGGGGGAAATGGAATTGTGATGTCACAATGGGAAAAACAGCATTGTGATGTCACAATGGGGGAAACGGCATTGTGATATCACAATGGGGAAAGGGCATTGTGATGTCACAATGGAGGAAATGGCATTGTGATGTCACAATAGGGAAAACGGCATTGTGATGTCACAATGGGGGAAAGGGCATTGTGATGTCACAATGTGGTAAACTGCATTGTGATGTCACAATGGGGGAAACGGCATTGTGATGTCACAATGGGGGAAATGGCATTGTGATGTCACAATGGGGGAAATGGCATTGTGATGTCACAATGGGGGAAATGGCATTGTGATGTCACAATGGGGGAAATGGCATTGTGATGTCACAATGGGGAAACGGCATTGTGATGTCACAATGGGGGAAACGGCATTGTGATGTCACAATGGGGGAAATGGCATTGTGATGTCACAATGGGGGAAAATGCATTGTGATGTCACAATGGGGTAAACTGCATTGTGATGTCACAATGGGGGAAAGGGCATTGTGATGTCACAATGGGGGAAATGGCATTGTGATGTCACAATGGGGGAAAGGGCATTGTGATGTCACAATGGGGTAAACTGCATTCTGATGTCACAATGGGGGAAACGGCATTGTGATGTCACAATGGGGGAAAGGGCATTGTGATGTCACAATGGGGGAAAGGGCATTGTGATGTCACAATAGGGAAAACGGCATTGTGATATCACAATGGGGGAAATGGCATTGTGATGTCACAATGGGGGAAAGGGCATTGTGATGTCACAATGGGGAAAATGGCATTGTGATGTCACAATGGGGGAAAGGGCATTGCGATGTCACAATGGGGAAAACTGCATTGTGATGTCAGAATGGGGGAAAGGGCATTGTGATGTCACAATGCAGAAAACGGCATTGTGATGTCACAATGGGGGAAATGGCATTGTGATGTCACAATGGGGGAAATGGCATTGTGATATCACAATGGGGGAAATGGCATTGTGATGTCACAATGGGGAAATGGCATTGTGATGTCACAATGGGTGAAATGGCATTGTGATGTCACAATGGGGGAAAGAGCATTGTGATGTCACAATAGGGAAAACGGCATTGTAATGTCACAATGGGGGAAATGGCATTGTGATGTCACAATGGGGGAAAGGGCATTGTGATGTCACAATGTGGAAAACGGCATTGTGATGTCACAATGGGGGAAAGGGCATTGCGATGTCACAATGGGGAAAACTGCATTGTGATGTCACAATGGGGGAAAGGGCATTGTGATGTCACAATGGGGAAAACGGCATTGTAATGTCACAATGGGGGAAATGGAATTGTGATGTCACAATGGGAAAACAGCATTGTGATGTCACAATGGGGGAAACGGCATTGTGATATCACAATGGGGAAAGGGCATTGTGATGTCACAATGGAGGAAATGGCATTGTGATGTCACAATAGGGAAAACGGCATTGCGATGTCACAATGGGGGAAAGGGCATTGTGATGTCACAATGTGGTAAACTGCATTGTGATGTCACAATGGGGGAAACGGCATTGTGATGTCACAATGGGGGAAATGGCATTGTGATGTCACAATGGGGGAAATGGCATTGTGATGTCACAATGGGGGAAATGGCATTGTGATGTCACAATGGGGGAAATGGCATTGTGATGTCACAATGGGGGAAACGGCATTGTGATGTCACAATGGGGGAAATGGCATTGTGATGTCACAATGGGGGAAAGGGCATTGTGATGTCACAATGTGGAAAACGGCATTGTGATGTCACAATGGGGGAAAGGGCATTGCGATGTCACAATGGGGAAAACTGCATTGTGATGTCACAATGGGGGAAAGGGCATTGTGATGTCACAATGGGGAAAACGGCATTGTAATGTCACAATGGGGGAAATGGAATTGTGATGTCACAATGGGAAAACAGCATTGTGATGTCACAATGGGGGAAACGGCATTGTGATATCACAATGGGGAAAGGGCATTGTGATGTCACAATGGAGGAAATGGCATTGTGATGTCACAATAGGGAAAACGGCATTGCGATGTCACAATGGGGGAAAGGGCATTGTGATGTCACAATGTGGTAAACTGCATTGTGATGTCACAATGGGGGAAACGGCATTGTGATGTCACAATGGGGGAAATGGCATTGTGATGTCACAATGGGGGAAATGGCATTGTGATGTCACAATGGGGGAAATGGCATTGTGATGTCACAATGGGGGAAATGGCATTGTGATGTCACAATGGGGGAAACGGCATTGTGATGTCACAATGGGGGAAATGGCATTGTGATGTCACAATGGGGGAAAGGGCATTGTGATGTCACAATGGGGTAAACTGCATTGTGATGTCACAATGGGGGAAAGGGCATTGTGATGTCACAATGCGGAAAACGGCATTGTGATGTCACAATGGGGGAAACTGCATTGTGATGTCACAATGGGGAAAACTGCATTGTGATGTCACAATGTGGGAAATGGCATTGTGATGTCACAATAGGGAAAACAGCATTGTGATGTCACAATGGGGGAAAGGGCATTCTGATGTCACAATGTGGTTAACTGCATTGTGATGTCACAATGGGGGAAATGGCATTGTGATGTCACAATGGGGGAAATGGCATTGTGATGTCACAATGGGGAAAGGGCATTGTGATGTCACAATGGAGGAAATGGCATTGTGATGTCACAATAGGGAAACGGCATTGTGATGTCACAATGGGGGAAAGGGCATTGTGATGTCACAATGGGGTAAACTGCATTCTGATGTCACAATGGGGGAAACGGCATTGTGATGTCACAATGGGGGAAATGGCATTGTGATGTCACAATGGGGAAAGGGCATTGTGATGTCACAATGGGGTAAACTGCATTGTGATGTCACAATGGGGGAAAGGGCATTGTGATGTCACAATGGGGTAAACTGCATACTGATGTCACAATGGGGGAAACGGCATTGTGATGTCACAATGGGGGAAAGGGCATTGTGATGTCACAATGGGGGAAAGGGCATTGTGATGTCACAATAGGGAAAACGGCATTGTGATATCACAATGGGGGAAATGGCATTGTGATGTCACAATGGGGGAAAGGGCATTGTGATGTCACAATGGGGAAAATGGCATTGTGATGTCACAATGGGGGAAAGGGCATTGCGATGTCACAATGGGGAAAACTGCATTGTGATGTCAGAATGGGGGAAAGGGCATTGTGATGTCACAATGCAGAAAACGGCATTGTGATGTCACAATGGGGGAAATGGCATTGTGATGTCACAATGGGGGAAATGGCATTGTGATATCACAATGGGTGAAATGGCATTGTGATGTCACAATGGGGAAATGGCATTGTGATGTCACAATGGGTGAAATGGCATTGTGATGTCACAATGGGGGAAAGAGCATTGTGATGTCACAATAGGGAAAACGGCATTGTAATGTCACAATGGGGGAAATGGCATTGTGATGTCACAATGGGGGAAAGGGCATTGTGATGTCACAATGGGGAAAACGGCATTGTAATGTCACAATGGGGGAAATGGAATTGTGATGTCACAATGGGAAAAACAGCATTGTGATGTCACAATGGGGGAAACGGCATTGTGATATCACAATGGGGAAAGGGCATTGTGATGTCACAATGGAGGAAATGGCATTGTGATGTCACAATAGGGAAAACGGCATTGCGATGTCACAATGGGGGAAAGGGCATTGTGATGTCACAATGTGGTAAACTGCATTGTGATGTCACAATGGGGGAAACGGCATTGTGATGTCACAATGGGGGAAATGGCATTGTGATGTCACAATGGGGGAAATGGCATTGTGATGTCACAATGGGGGAAATGGCATTGTGATGTCACAATGGGGGAAATGGCATTGTGATGTCACAATGGGGGAAACGGCATTGTGATGTCACAATGGGGGAAATGGCATTGTGATGTCACAATGGGGGAAAGGGCATTGTGATGTCACAATGGGGTACACTGCATTGTGATGTCACAATGGGGGAAAGGGCATTGTGATGTCACAATGCGGAAAACGGCATTGTGATGTCACAATGGGGGAAACTGCATTGTGATGTCACAATGGGGAAAACTGCATTGTGATGTCACAATGGGGGAAAAGGCATTGTGATGTCACAATGTGGGAAATGGCATTGTGATGTCACAATAGGGAAAACAGCATTGTGATGTCACAATGGGGGAAAGGGCATTCTGATGTCACAATGTGGTTAACTGCATTGTGATGTCACAATGGGGGACATGGCATTGTGATGTCACAATGGGGGAAATGGCATTGTGATGTCACAATGGGGAAAGGGCATTGTGATGTCACAATGGAGGAAATGGCATTGTGATGTCACAATAGGGAAACGGCATTGTGATGTCACAATGGGGGAAAGGGCATTGTGATGTCACAATGGGGTAAACTGCATTCTGATGTCACAATGGGGGAAACGGCATTGTGATGTCACAATGGGGGAAATGGCATTGTGATGTCACAATGGGGAAAGGGCATTGTGATGTCACAGTAGGGAAAACGGCATTGTGATGTCACAATGGGGGAAAGGGCATTGTGATGTCACAATGGGGTAAACTGCATTGTGATGTCACAATGGGGGAAACGGCATTGTGATGTCACAATGGGGGAAAGGGCATTGTGATGTCACAATGGGGGAAAGGGCATTGTGATGTCACAATAGGGAAAACGGCATTGTGATGTCACAATGGGGGAAATGGCATTGTGATGTCACACTGGGGGAAATGGCATTGTGATGTCACAATGGGGTAAACTGCATTGTGTTGTCACAATGGGGCAACGGCATTGTGATGTCACAATGGGGGAAATGGCATTGTGATGTCACAATGGGGGAAAGGGCATTGTGATGTCACAATGGGGGAAAGCACATTGTGATGTCACAATGGGGAAAACTGCATTGTGATGTCACAATTGGGGAGAGGGCATTGTGATGTCACAATGGGGGAAAGGGCATTGTGATGTCACAATGGGGGAAAGGACATTGTGATGTCACAATGGGGGAAACGGCATTGTGATGTCCCAATGGGGAAAACGGCATTGTGATGTCACAATGGGGGAAAGGGCATTGTGATGTCACAATGGGGTAAACTGCATTGTGATGTCACAATGGGGGAAATGGCATTGTGATGTCACACTGGGGGAAATGGCATTGTGATGTCACAATGGGGAAAAGGGCATTGTGATGTCACAATGGGAAAAAACGGCATTGTGATGTCACAATGGGGGAAAGGGCATTGTGATGTCACAATGGGGTAAACTGCATTGTGATGTCACAATGGGGGAAACGGCATTGTGATGTCACAATGGGGGAAAGGGCATTGTGATTTCACAATAGGGAAAACGGCATTGTGATGTCACAATGGGGGAAATGGCATTGTGATGTCACAATGGGGGAAAGGGCATTGTGATGTCACAATGGGGAAAATGGCATTGTGATGTCACAATGGGGGAAAGGGCATTGCGATGTCACAATGGGGAAAACTGCATTGTGATGTCAGAATGGGGGAAAGGGCATTGTGATGTCACAATGCAGAAAACGGCATTGTGATGTCACAATGGGGGAAATGGCATTGTGATGTCACAATGGGGGAAATGGCATTGTGATATCACAATGGGGGAAATGGCATTGTGATGTCACAATGGGGGAAATGGCATTGTGATATCACAATGGGGGAAATGGCATTGTGATGTCACAATGGGGGAATTGGCATTGTGATGTCACAATGGGTGAAATGGCATTGTGATGTCACAATGGGGGAAAGGGCATTGTGATGTCACAATAGGGAAAACGGCATTGTGATGTCACAATGGGGGAAATGGCATTGTGATGTCACAATAGGGAAAACGGCATTGTAATGTCACAATGGGGGAAATGGCATTGTGATGTCACAATGGGGGAAAGGGCATTGTGATGTCACAATGTGGAAAACGGCATTGTGATGTCACAATGGGGGAAAGGGCATTGCGATGTCACAATGGGGAAAACTGCATTGTGATGTCACAATGGGGGAAAGGGCATTGTGATGTCACAATGGGGAAAACGGCATTGTAATGTCACAATGGGGGAAATGGAATTGTGATGTCACAATGGGAAAAACAGCATTGTGATGTCACAATGGGGGAAACGGCATTGTGATATCACAATGGGGAAAGGGCATTGTGATGTCACAATGGAGGAAATGGCATTGTGATGTCACAATAGGGAAAACGGCATTGTGATGTCACAATGGGGGAAAGGGCATTGTGATGTCACAATGTGGTAAACTGCATTGTGATGTCACAATGGGGGAAACGGCATTGTGATGTCACAATGGGGGAAATGGCATTGTGATGTCACAATGGGGGAAATGGCATTGTGATGTCACAATGGGGGAAATGGCATTGTGATGTCACAATGGGGGAAATGGCATTGTGATGTCACAATGGGGAAACGGCATTGTGATGTCACAATGGGGGAAACGGCATTGTGATGTCACAATGGGGGAAATGGCATTGTGATGTCACAATGGGGGAAAATGCATTGTGATGTCACAATGGGGTAAACTGCATTGTGATGTCACAATGGGGGAAAGGGCATTTTGATGTCACAATGGGGGAAATGGCATTGTGATGTCACAATGGGGGAAAGGGCATTGTGATGTCACAATGGGGTAAACTGCATTCTGATGTCACAATGGGGGAAACGGCATTGTGATGTCACAATGGGGGAAAGGGCATTGTGATGTCACAATGGGGGAAAGGGCATTGTGATGTCACAATAGGGAAAACGGCATTGTGATATCACAATGGGGGAAATGGCATTGTGATGTCACAATGGGGGAAAGGGCATTGTGATGTCACAATGGGGAAAATGGCATTGTGATGTCACAATGGGGGAAAGGGCATTGCGATGTCACAATGGGGAAAACTGCATTGTGATGTCAGAATGGGGGAAAGGGCATTGTGATGTCACAATGCAGAAAACGGCATTGTGATGTCACAATGGGGGAAATGGCATTGTGATGTCACAATGGGGGAAATGGCATTGTGATATCACAATGGGGGAAATGGCATTGTGATGTCACAATGGGGAAATGGCATTGTGATGTCACAATGGGTGAAATGGCATTGTGATGTCACAATGGGGGAAAGAGCATTGTGATGTCACAATAGGGAAAACGGCATTGTAATGTCACAATGGGGGAAATGGCATTGTGATGTCACAATGGGGGAAAGGGCATTGTGATGTCACAATGTGGAAAACGGCATTGTGATGTCACAATGGGGGAAAGGGCATTGCGATGTCACAATGGGGAAAACTGCATTGTGATGTCACAATGGGGGAAAGGGCATTGTGATGTCACAATGGGGAAAACGGCATTGTAATGTCACAATGGGGGAAATGGAATTGTGATGTCACAATGGGAAAAACAGCATTGTGATGTCACAATGGGGGAAACGGCATTGTGATATCACAATGGGGAAAGGGCATTGTGATGTCACAATGGAGGAAATGGCATTGTGATGTCACAATAGGGAAAACGGCATTGCGATGTCACAATGGGGGAAAGGGCATTGTGATGTCACAATGTGGTAAACTGCATTGTGATGTCACAATGGGGGAAACGGCATTGTGATGTCACAATGGGGGAAATGGCATTGTGATGTCACAATGGGGGAAATGGCATTGTGATGTCACAATGGGGGAAATGGCATTGTGATGTCACAATGGGGGAAATGGCATTGTGATGTCACAATGGGGGAAACGGCATTGTGATGTCACAATGGGGGAAATGGCATTGTGATGTCACAATGGGGGAAAGGGCATTGTGATGTCACAATGGGGTACACTGCATTGTGATGTCACAATGGGGGAAAGGGCATTGTGATGTCACAATGCGGAAAACGGCATTGTGATGTCACAATGGGGGAAACTGCATTGTGATGTCACAATGGGGAAAACTGCATTGTGATGTCACAATGGGGGAAAAGGCATTGTGATGTCACAATGTGGGAAATGGCATTGTGATGTCACAATAGGGAAAACAGCATTGTGATGTCACAATGGGGGAAAGGGCATTCTGATGTCACAATGTGGTTAACTGCATTGTGATGTCACAATGGGGGAAATGGCATTGTGATGTCACAATGGGGGAAATGGCATTGTGATGTCACAATGGGGAAAGGGCATTGTGATGTCACAATGGAGGAAATGGCATTGTGATGTCACAATAGGGAAACGGCATTGTGATGTCACAATGGGGGAAAGGGCATTGTGATGTCACAATGGGGTAAACTGCATTCTGATGTCACAATGGGGGAAACGGCATTGTGATGTCACAATGGGGGAAATGGCATTGTGATGTCACAATGGGGAAAGGGCATTGTGATGTCACAGTAGGGAAAACGGCATTGTGATGTCACAATGGGGGAAAGGGCATTGTGATGTCACAATGGGGTAAACTGCATTGTGATGTCACAATGGGGGAAACGGCATTGTGATGTCACAATGGGGGAAAGTTCATTGTGATGTCACAATGGGGTAAACTGCATTGTGATGTCACAATGGGGGAAACGGCATTGTGATGTCACAATGGGGGAAATGGCATTGTGATGTCACAATGGGGGAAAGGGCATTGTGATGTCACAATAGGGGAAAACGGCATTGTGATGTCACAATGGGGGAAATGGCATTGTGATGTCACACTGGGGGAAATGGCATTGTGATGTCACAATGGGGTAAACTGCATTGTGTTGTCACAATGGGGCAACGGCATTGTGATGTCACAATGGGGGAAATGGCATTGTGATGTCACAATGGGGGAAATGGCATTGTGATGTCACAATGGGGGAAAGGGCATTGTGATGTCACAATGGGGGAAAGCACATTGTGATGTCACAATGGGGAAAACTGCATTGTGATGTCACAATTGGGGAGAGGGCATTGTGATGTCACAATGGGGGAAAGGGCATTGTGATGTCACAATGGGGGAAAGGACATTGTGATGTCACAATGGGGGAAACGGCATTGTGATGTCCCAATGGGGAAAACGGCATTGTGATGTCACAATGGGGGAAAGGGCATTGTGATGTCACAATGGGGTAAACTGCATTGTGATGTCACAATGGGGGAAATGGCATTGTGATGTCACAATGGGGGAAATGGCATTGTGATGTCACACTGGGGGAAATGGCATTGTGATGTCACAATGGGGAAAAGGGCATTGTGATGTCACAATGGGAAAAAACGGCATTGTGATGTCACAATGGGGGAAAGGGCATTGTGATGTCACAATGGGGTAAACTGCATTGTGATGTCACAATGGGGGAAACGGCATTGTGATGTCACAATGGGGGAAAGGGCATTGTGATTTCACAATAGGGAAAACGGCATTGTGATGTCACAATGGGGGAAATGGCATTGTGATGTCACAATGGGGGAAAGGGCATTGTGATGTCACAATGGGGAAAATGGCATTGTGATGTCACAATGGGGGAAAGGGCATTGCGATGTCACAATGGGGAAAACTGCATTGTGATGTCAGAATGGGGGAAAGGGCATTGTGATGTCACAATGCAGAAAACGGCATTGTGATGTCACAATGGGGGAAATGGCATTGTGATGTCACAATGGGGGAAATGGCATTGTGATATCACAATGGGGGAAATGGCATTGTGATGTCACAATGGGGGAATTGGCATTGTGATGTCACAATGGGTGAAATGGCATTGTGATGTCACAATGGGGGAAAGGGCATTGTGATGTCACAATAGGGAAAACGGCATTGTGATGTCACAATGGGGGAAATGGCATTGTGATGTCACAATAGGGAAAACGGCATTGTAATGTCACAATGGGGGAAATGGCATTGTGATGTCACAATGGGGGAAAGGGCATTGTGATGTCACAATGTGGAAAACGGCATTGTGATGTCACAATGGGGGAAAGGGCATTGCGATGTCACAATGGGGAAAACTGCATTGTGATGTCACAATGGGGAAAACGGCATTGTAATGTCACAATGGGGGAAATGGAATTGTGATGTCACAATGGGAAAAACAGCATTGTGATGTCACAATGGGGGAAACGGCATTGTGATATCACAATGGGGAAAGGGCATTGTGATGTCACAATGGAGGAAATGGCATTGTGATGTCACAATAGGGAAAACGGCATTGTGATGTCACAATGGGGGAAAGGGCATTGTGATGTCACAATGTGGTAAACTGCATTGTGATGTCACAATGGGGGAAACGGCATTGTGATGTCACAATGGGGGAAATGGCATTGTGATGTCACAATGGGGGAAATGGCATTGTGATGTCACAATGGGGGAAATGGCATTGTGATGTCACAATGGGGGAAATGGCATTGTGATGTCACAATGGGGAAACGGCATTGTGATGTCACAATGGGGGAAACGGCATTGTGATGTCACAATGGGGGAAATGGCATTGTGATGTCACAATGGGGGAAAATGCATTGTGATGTCACAATGGGGTAAACTGCATTGTGATGTCACAATGGGGGAAAGGGCATTGTGATGTCACAATGGGGGAAATGGCATTGTGATGTCACAATGGGGGAAAGGGCATTGTGATGTCACAATGGGGTAAACTGCATTCTGATGTCACAATGGGGGAAACGGCATTGTGATGTCACAATGGGGGAAAGGGCATTGTGATGTCACAATGGGGGAAAGGGCATTGTGATGTCACAATAGGGAAAACGGCATTGTGATATCACAATGGGGGAAATGGCATTGTGATGTCACAATGGGGGAAAGGGCATTGTGATGTCACAATGGGGAAAATGGCATTGTGATGTCACAATGGGGGAAAGGGCATTGCGATGTCACAATGGGGAAAACTGCATTGTGATGTCAGAATGGGGGAAAGGGCATTGTGATGTCACAATGCAGAAAACGGCATTGTGATGTCACAATGGGGGAAATGGCATTGTGATGTCACAATGGGGGAAATGGCATTGTGATATCACAATGGCGGAAATGGCATTGTGATGTCACAATGGGGAAATGGCATTGTGATGTCACAATGGGTGAAATGGCATTGTGATGTCACAATGGGGGAAAGAGCATTGTGATGTCACAATAGGGAAAACGGCATTGTAATGTCACAATGGGGGAAATGGCATTGTGATGTCACAATGGGGGAAAGGGCATTGTGATGTCACAATGTGGAAAACGGCATTGTGATGTCACAATGGGGGAAAGGGCATTGCGATGTCACAATGGGGAAAACTGCATTGTGATGTCACAATGGGGGAAAGGGCATTGTGATGTCACAATGGGGAAAACGGCATTGTAATGTCACAATGGGGGAAATGGAATTGTGATGTCACAATGGGAAAACAGCATTGTGATGTCACAATGGGGGAAACGGCATTGTGATATCACAATGGGGAAAGGGCATTGTGATGTCACAATGGAGGAAATGGCATTGTGATGTCACAATAGGGAAAACGGCATTGCGATGTCACAATGGGGGAAAGGGCATTGTGATGTCACAATGTGGTAAACTGCATTGTGATGTCACAATGGGGGAAACGGCATTGTGATGTCACAATGGGGGAAATGGCATTGTGATGTCACAATGGGGGAAATGGCATTGTGATGTCACAATGGGGGAAATGGCATTGTGATGTCACAATGGGGGAAATGGCATTGTGATGTCACAATGGGGGAAACGGCATTGTGATGTCACAATGGGGGAAATGGCATTGTGATGTCACAATGGGGGAAAGGGCATTGTGATGTCACAATGGGGTAAACTGCATTGTGATGTCACAATGGGGGAAAGGGCATTGTGATGTCACAATGCGGAAAACGGCATTGTGATGTCACAATGGGGGAAACTGCATTGTGATGTCACAATGGGGAAAACTGCATTGTGATGTCACAATGTGGGAAATGGCATTGTGATGTCACAATAGGGAAAACAGCATTGTGATGTCACAATGGGGGAAAGGGCATTCTGATGTCACAATGTGGTTAACTGCATTGTGATGTCACAATGGGGGAAATGGCATTGTGATGTCACAATGGGGGAAATGGCATTGTGATGTCACAATGGGGAAAGGGCATTGTGATGTCACAATGGAGGAAATGGCATTGTGATGTCACAATAGGGAAACGGCATTGTGATGTCACAATGGGGGAAAGGGCATTGTGATGTCACAATGGGGTAAACTGCATTCTGATGTCACAATGGGGGAAACGGCATTGTGATGTCACAATGGGGGAAATGGCATTGTGATGTCACAATGGGGAAAGGGCATTGTGATGTCACAATGGGGTAAACTGCATTGTGATGTCACAATGGGGGAAAGGGCATTGTGATGTCACAATGGGGTAAACTGCATTGTGATGTCACAATGGGGGAAATGGCATTGTGATGTCACAATGGGGGAAATGGCATTGTGATGTCACACTGGGGGAAATGGCATTGTGATGTCACAATGGGGAAAAGGGCATTGTGATGTCACAATGGGGAAAACGGCATTGTGATGTCACAATGGGGGAAAGGGCATTGTGATGTCACAATGGGGTAAACTGCATACTGATGTCACAATGGGGGAAACGGCATTGTGATGTCACAATGGGGGAAAGGGCATTGTGATGTCACAATGGGGGAAAGGGCATTGTGATGTCACAATAGGGAAAACGGCATTGTGATATCACAATGGGGGAAATGGCATTGTGATGTCACAATGGGGGAAAGGGCATTGTGATGTCACAATGGGGAAAATGGCATTGTGATGTCACAATGGGGGAAAGGGCATTGCGATGTCACAATGGGGAAAACTGCATTGTGATGTCAGAATGGGGGAAAGGGCATTGTGATGTCACAATGCAGAAAACGGCATTGTGATGTCACAATGGGGGAAATGGCATTGTGATGTCACAATGGGGGAAATGGCATTGTGATATAACAATGGGTGAAATGGCATTGTGATGTCACAATGGGGAAATGGCATTGTGATGTCACAATGGGTGAAATGGCATTGTGATGTCACAATGGGGGAAAGAGCATTGTGATGTCACAATAGGGAAAACGGCATTGTAATGTCACAATGGGGGAAATGGCATTGTGATGTCACAATGGGGGAAAGGGCATTGTGATGTCACAATGTGGAAAACGGCATTGTGATGTCACAATGGGGGAAAGGGCATTGCGATGTCACAATGGGGAAAACTGCATTGTGATGTCACAATGGGGGAAAGGGCATTGTGATGTCACAATGGGGAAAACGGCATTGTAATGTCACAATGGGGGAAATGGAATTGTGATGTCACAATGGGAAAAACAGCATTGTGATGTCACAATGGGGGAAACGGCATTGTGATATCACAATGGGGAAAGGGCATTGTGATGTCACAATGGAGGAAATGGCATTGTGATGTCACAATAGGGAAAACGGCATTGCGATGTCACAATGGGGGAAAGGGCATTGTGATGTCACAATGTGGTAAACTGCATTGTGATGTCACAATGGGGGAAACGGCATTGTGATGTCACAATGGGGGAAATGGCATTGTGATGTCACAATGGGGGAAATGGCATTGTGATGTCACAATGGGGGAAATGGCATTGTGATGTCACAATGGGGGAAATGGCATTGTGATGTCACAATGGGGGAAACGGCATTGTGATGTCACAATGGGGGAAACGGCATTGTGATGTCACAATGGGGGAAATGGCATTGTGATGTCACAATGGGGGAAAGGGCATTGTGATGTCACAATGGGGTACACTGCATTGTGATGTCACAATGGGGGAAAGGGCATTGTGATGTCACAATGCGGAAAACGGCATTGTGATGTCACAATGGGGGAAACTGCATTGTGATGTCACAATGGGGAAAACTGCATTGTGATGTCACAATGGGGGAAAAGGCATTGTGATGTCACAATGTGGGAAATGGCATTGTGATGTCACAATAGGGAAAACAGCATTGTGATGTCACAATGGGGGAAAGGGCATTCTGATGTCACAATGTGGTTAACTGCATTGTGATGTCACAATGGGGGAAATGGCATTGTGATGTCACAATGGGGGAAATGGCATTGTGATGTCACAATGGGGAAAGGGCATTGTGATGTCACAATGGAGGAAATGGCATTGTGATGTCACAATAGGGTAACGGCATCGTGATGTCACAATGGGGGAAAGGGCATTGTTATGTCACAATGGGGTATACTGCATTCTGATGTCACAATGGGGGAAACGGCATTGTGATGTCACAATGGGGGAAATGGCATTGTGATGTCACAATGGGGAAAGGGCATTGTGATGTCACAGTAGGGAAAACGGCATTGTGATGTCACAATGGGGGAAAGGGCATTGTGATGTCACAATGGGGTAAACTGCATTGTGATGTCACAATGGGGGAAACGGCATTGTGATGTCACAATGGGGGAAAGGGCATTGTGATGTCACAATGGGGTAAACTGCATTGTGATGTCACAATGGGGGAAACGGCATTGTGATGTCACAATGGGGGAAATGGCATTGTGATGTCACAATGGGGGAAAGGGCATTGTGATGTCACAATAGGGAAAACGGCATTGTGATGTCACAATGGGGGAAATGGCATTGTGATGTCACAATGGGGGAAACGGCATTGTGATGTCACAATGGGGGAAATGGCATTGTGATGTCACAATGGGGGAAAGGGCATTGTGATGTCACAATGGGGTAAACTGCATTGTGATGTCACAATGGGGGAAAGGGCATTGTGATGTCACAATGCGGAAAACGGCATTGTGATGTCACAATGGGGGAAACTGCATTGTGATGTCACAATGGGGAAAACTGCATTGTGATGTCACAATGTGGGAAATGGCATTGTGATGTCACAATAGGGAAAACAGCATTGTGATGTCACAATGGGGGAAAGGGCATTCTGATGTCACAATGTGGTTAACTGCATTGTGATGTCACAATGGGGGAAATGGCATTGTGATGTCACAATGGGGGAAATGGCATTGTGATGTCACAATGGGGAAAGGGCATTGTGATGTCACAATGGAGGAAATGGCATTGTGATGTCACAATAGGGAAACGGCATTGTGATGTCACAATGGGGGAAAGGGCATTGTGATGTCACAATGGGGTAAACTGCATTCTGATGTCACAATGGGGGAAACGGCATTGTGATGTCACAATGGGGGAAATGGCATTGTGATGTCACAATGGGGAAAGGGCATTGTGATGTCACAGTAGGGAAAACGGCATTGTGATGTCACAATGGGGGAAAGGGCATTGTGATGTCACAATGGGGTAAACTGCATTGTGATGTCACAATGGGGGAAACGGCATTGTGATGTCACAATGGGGGAAAGGGCATTGTGATGTCACAATGGGGTAAACTGCATTGTGATGTCACAATGGGGGAAACGGCATTGTGATGTCACAATGGGGGAAATGGCATTGTGATGTCACAATGGGGGAAAGGGCATTGTGATGTCACAATAGGGAAAACGGCATTGTGATGTCACAATGGGGGAAATGGCATTGTGATGTCACACTGGGGGAAATGGCATTGTGATGTCACAATGGGGTAAACTGCATTGTGTTGTCACAATGGGGCAACGGCATTGTGATGTCACAATGGGGGAAATGGCATTGTGATGTCACAATGGGGGAAAGGGCATTGTGATGTCACAATGGGGGAAAGCACATTGTGATGTCACAATGGGGAAAACTGCATTGTGATGTCACAATGGGGGAGAGGGCATTGTGATGTCACAATGGGGGAAAGGGCATTGTGATGTCACAATGGGGGAAAGGACATTGTGATGTCACAATGGGGGAAACGGCATTGTGATGTCCCAATGGGGAAAACGGCATTGTGATGTCACAATGGGGGAAAGGGCATTGTGATGTCACAATGGGGTAAACTGCATTGTGATGTCACAATGGGGGAAATGGCATTGTGATGTCACAATGGGGGAAATGGCATTGTGATGTCACACTGGGGGAAATGGCATTGTGATGTCACAATGGGGAAAAGGGCATTGTGATGTCACAATGGGAAAAAACGGCATTGTGATGTCACAATGGGGGAAAGGGCATTGTGATGTCACAATGGGGTAAACTGCATTGTGATGTCACAATGGGGGAAACGGCATTGTGATGTCACAATGGGGGAAAGGGCATTGTGATGTCACAATAGGGAAAACAGCATTGTGATGTCACAATGGGGGAAATGGCATTGTGATGTCACAATGGGGGAAAGGGCATTGTGATGTCACAATGGGGAAAATGGCATTGTGATGTCACAATGGGGGAAAGGGCATTGCGATGTCACAATGGGGAAAACTGCATTGTGATGTCAGAATGGGGGAAAGGGCATTGTGATGTCACAATGCAGAAAACGGCATTGTGATGTCACAATGGGGGAAATGGCATTGTGATGTCACAATGGGGGAAATGGCATTGTGATGTCACAATGGGGGAAATGGCATTGTGATATCACAATGGGGGAAATGGCATTGTGATGTCACAATGGGGGAATTGGCATTGTGATGTCACAATGGGTGAAATGGCATTGTGATGTCACAATGGGGGAAAGAGCATTGTGATGTCACAATGGGGGAAAGAGCATTGTGATGTCACAATAGGGAAAACGGCATTGTAATGTCACAATGGGGGAAATGGCATTGTGATGTCACAATGGGGGAAAGGGCATTGTGATGTCACAATGTGGAAAACGGCATTGTGATGTCACAATGGGGGAAAGGGCATTGCGATGTCACAATGGGGAAAACTGCATTGTGATGTCACAATGGGGGAAAGGGCATTGTGATGTCACAATGGGGAAAACGGCATTGTAATGTCACAATGGGGGAAATGGAATTGTGATGTCACAATGGGAAAAACAGCATTGTGATGTCACAATGGGGGAAACGGCATTGTGATATCACAATGGGGAAAGGGCATTGTGATGTCACAATGGAGGAAATGGCATTGTGGTGTCACAATAGGGAAAACGGCATTGCGATGTCACAATGGGGGAAAGGGCATTGTGATGTCACAATGTGGTAAACTGCATTGTGATGTCACAATGGGGGAAACGGCATTGTGATGTCACAATGGGGGAAATGGCATTGTGATGTCACAATGGGGGAAATGGCATTGTGATGTCACAATGGGGGAAATGGCATTGTGATGTCACAATGGGGGAAATGGCATTGTGATGTCACAATGGGGGAAATGGCATTGTGATGTCACAATGGGGGAAACGGCATTGTGATGTCACAATGGGGGAAATGGCATTGTGATGTCACAATGGGGGAAAGGGCATTGTGATGTCACAGTGGGGTAAACTGCATTGTGATGTCACAATGGGGGAAAGGGCATTGTGATGTCACAATGCGGAAAACGGCATTGAGATGTCACAATGGGGGAAACTGCATTGTGATGTCACAATGGGGAAAACTGCATTGTGATGTCACAATGGGGGAAAAGGCATTGTGATGTCACAATGTGGGAAATGGCATTGTGATGTCACAATAGGGAAAACAGCATTGTGATGTCACAATGGGGGAAAGGGCATTGTGATGTCACAATGGGGTAAACTGCATTGTGATGTCACAATGGGGGAAAGGGCATTGTGATGTCACAATGGGGTAAACTGCATTGTGATGTCACAATGGGGGAAATGGCATTGTGATGTCACAATGGGGGAAATGGCATTGTGATGTCACACTGGGGGAAATGGCATTGTGATGTCACAATGGGGAAAAGGGCATTGTGATGTCACAATGGGGAAAACGGCATTGTGATGTCACAATGGGGGAAAGGGCATTGTGATGTCACAATGGGGTAAACTGCATTCTGATGTCACAATGGGGGAAACGGCATTGTGATGTCACAATGGGGGAAAGGGCATTGTGATGTCACAATGGGGGAAAGGGCATTGTGATGTCACAATAGGGAAAACGGCATTGTGATATCACAATGGGGGAAATGGCATTGTGATGTCACAATGGGGGAAAGGGCATTGTGATGTCACAATGGGGAAAATGGCATTGTGGTGTCACAATGGGGGAAAGGGCATTGCGATGTCACAATGGGGAAAACTGCATTGTGATGTCAGAATGGGGGAAAGGGCATTGTGATGTCACAATGCAGAAAACGGCATTGTGATGTCACAATGGGGGAAATGGCATTGTGATGTCACAATGGGGGAAATGGCATTGTGATATCACAATGGGGGAAATGGCATTGTGATGTCACAATGGGGAAATGGCATTGTGATGTCACAATGGGTGAAATGGCATTGTGATGTCACAATGGGGGAAAGAGCATTGTGATGTCACAATAGGGAAAACGGCATTGTAATGTCACAATGGGGGAAATGGCATTGTGATGCCACAATGGGGGAAAGGGCATTGTGATGTCACAATGTGGAAAACGGCATTGTGATGTCACAATGGGGGAAAGGGTATTGCGATGTCACAATGGGGAAAACTGCATTGTGATGTCACAATGGGGGAAAGGGCATTGTGTTGTCACAATGGGGAAAACGGCATTGTAATGTCACAATGGGGGAAATGGAATTGTGATGTCACAATGGGAAAAACAGCATTGTGATGTCACAATGGGGGAAACGGCATTGTGATATCACAATGGGGAAAGGGCATTGTGATGTCACAATGGAGGAAATGGCATTGTGATGTCACAATAGGGAAAACGGCATTGCGATGTCACAATGGGGGAAAGGGCATTGTGATGTCACAATGTGGTAAACTGCATTGTGATGTCACAATGGGGGAAACGGCATTGTGATGTCACAATGGGGGAAATGGCATTGTGATGTCACAATGGGGGAAATGGCATTGTGATGTCACAATGGGGGAAATGGCATTGTGATGTCACAATGGGGGAAATGGCATTGTGATGTCACAATGGGGGAAATGGCATTGTGATGTCACAATGGGGGAAACGGCATTGTGATGTCACAATGGGGGAAATGGCATTGTGATGTCACAATGGGGGAAAGGGCATTGTGATGTCACAATGGGGTAAACTGCATTGTGATGTCACAATGGGGGAAAGGGCATTGTGATGTCACAATGCGGAAAACGGCATTGTGATGTCACAATGGGGGAAACTGCATTGTGATGTCACAATGGGGAAAACTGCATTGTGATGTCACAATGTGGGAAATGGCATTGTGATGTCACAATAGGGAAAACAGCATTGTGATGTCACAATGTGGGAAATGGCATTGTGATGTCACAATAGGGAAAACAGCATTGTGATGTCACAATGGGGGAAAGGGCATTCTGATGTCACAATGTGGTTAACTGCATTGTGATGTCACAATGGGGGAAATGGCATTGTGATGTCACAATGGGGGAAATGGCATTGTGATGTCACAATGGGGAAAGGGCATTGTGATGTCACAATGGAGGAAATGGCATTGTGATGTCACAATAGGGAAACGGCATTGTGATGTCACAATGGGGGAAAGGGCATTGTGATGTCACAATGGGGTAAACTGCATTCTGATGTCACAATGGGGGAAACGGCATTGTGATGTCACAATGGGGGAAATGGCATTGTGATGTCACAATGGGGAAAGGGCATTGTGATGTCACAGTAGGGAAAACGGCATTGTGATGTCACAATGGGGGAAAGGGCATTGTGATGTCACAATGGGGTAAACTGCATTGTGATGTCACAATGGGGGAAACGGCATTGTGATGTCACAATGGGGGAAAGGGCATTGTGATGTCACAATGGGGTAAACTGCATTGTGATGTCACAATGGGGGAAACGGCATTGTGATGTCACAATGGGGGAAATGGCATTGTGATGTCACAATGGGGGAAAGGGCATTGTGATGTCACAATAGGGAAAACGGCATTGTGATGTCACAATGGGGGAAATGGCATTGTGATGTCACAATGGGGGAAACGGCATTGTGATGTCACAATGGGGGAAATGGCATTGTGATGTCACAATGGGGGAAAGGGCATTGTGATGTCACAATGGGGTAAACTGCATTGTGATGTCACAATGGGGGAAAGGGCATTGTGATGTCACAATGCGGAAAACGGCATTGTGATGTCACAATGGGGGAAACTGCATTGTGATGTCACAATGGGGAAAACTGCATTGTGATGTCACAATGTGGGAAATGGCATTGTGATGTCACAATAGGGAAAACAGCATTGTGATGTCACAATGGGGGAAAGGGCATTCTGATGTCACAATGTGGTTAACTGCATTGTGATGTCACAATGGGGGAAATGGCATTGTGATGTCACAATGGGGGAAATGGCATTGTGATGTCACAATGGGGAAAGGGCATTGTGATGTCACAATGGAGGAAATGGCATTGTGATGTCACAATAGGGAAACGGCATTGTGATGTCACAATGGGGGAAAGGGCATTGTGATGTCACAATGGGGTAAACTGCATTCTGATGTCACAATGGGGGAAACGGCATTGTGATGTCACAATGGGGGAAATGGCATTGTGATGTCACAATGGGGAAAGGGCATTGTGATGTCACAGTAGGGAAAACGGCATTGTGATGTCACAATGGGGGAAAGGGCATTGTGATGTCACAATGGGGTAAACTGCATTGTGATGTCACAATGGGGGAAACGGCATTGTGATGTCACAATGGGGGAAAGGGCATTGTGATGTCACAATGGGGTAAACTGCATTGTGATGTCACAATGGGGGAAACGGCATTGTGATGTCACAATGGGGGAAATGGCATTGTGATGTCACAATGGGGGAAAGGGCATTGTGATGTCACAATAGGGAAAACGGCATTGTGATGTCACAATGGGGGAAATGGCATTGTGATGTCACACTGGGGGAAATGGCATTGTGATGTCACAATGGGGCAACGGCATTGTGATGTCACAATGGGGGAAATGGCATTGTGATGTCACAATGGGGGAAAGGGCATTGTGATGTCACAATGGGGGAAAGCACATTGTGATGTCACAATGGGGAAAACTGCATTGTGATGTCACAATGGGGGAGAGGGCATTGTGATGTCACAATGGGGGAAAGGGCATTGTGATGTCACAATGGGGGAAAGGACATTGTGATGTCACAATGGGGGAAACGGCATTGTGATGTCCCAATGGGGAAAACGGCATTGTGATGTCACAATGGGGGAAAGGGCATTGTGATGTCACAATGGGGTAAACTGCATTGTGATGTCACAATGGGGGAAATGGCATTGTGATGTCACAATGGGGGAAATGGCATTGTGATGTCACACTGGGGGAAATGGCATTGTGATGTCACAATGGGGAAAAGGGCATTGTGATGTCACAATGGGAAAAAACGGCATTGTGATGTCACAATGGGGGAAAGGGCATTGTGATGTCACAATGGGGTAAACTGCATTGTGATGTCACAATGGGGGAAACGGCATTGTGATGTCACAATGGGGGAAAGGGCATTGTGATGTCACAATAGGGAAAACGGCATTGTGATGTCACAATGGGGGAAATGGCATTGTGATGTCACAATGGGGGAAAGGGCATTGTGATGTCACAATGGGGAAAATGGCATTGTGATGTCACAATGGGGAAAGGGCATTGCGATGTCACAATGGGGAAAACTGCATTGTGATGTCAGAATGGGGGAAAGGGCATTGTGATGTCACAATGCAGAAAACGGCATTGTGATGTCACAATGGGGGAAATGGCATTGTGATGTCACAATGGGGGAAATGGCATTGTGATATCACAATGGGGGAAATGGCATTGTGATGTCACAATGGGGGAAATGGCATTGTGATGTCACACTGGGGGAAATGGCATTGTGATGTCACAATGGGGTAAACTGCATTGTGTTGTCACAATGGGGCAACGGCATTGTGATGTCACAATGGGGGAAATGGCATTGTGATGTCACAATGGGGGAAAGGGCATTGTGATGTCACAATGGGGGAAAGCACATTGTGATGTCACAATGGGGAAAACTGCATTGTGATGTCACAATGGGGGAGAGGGCATTGTGATGTCACAATGGGGGAAAGGGCATTGTGATGTCACAATGGGGGAAAGGACATTGTGATGTCACAATGGGGGAAACGGCATTGTGATGTCCCAATGGGGAAAACGGCATTGTGATGTCACAATGGGGGAAAGGGCATTGTGATGTCACAATGGGGTAAACTGCATTGTGATGTCACAATGGGGGAAATGGCATTGTGATGTCACAATGGGGGAAATGGCATTGTGATGTCACACTGGGGGAAATGGCATTGTGATGTCACAATGGGGAAAAGGGCATTGTGATGTCACAATGGGAAAAAACGGCATTGTGATGTCACAATGGGGGAAAGGGCATTGTGATGTCACAATGGGGTAAACTGCATTGTGATGTCACAATGGGGGAAACGGCATTGTGATGTCACAATGGGGGAAAGGGCATTGTGATGTCACAATAGGGAAAACGGCATTGTGATGTCACAATGGGGGAAATGGCATTGTGATGTCACAATGGGGGAAAGGGCATTGTGATGTCACAATGGGGAAAATGGCATTGTGATGTCACAATGGGGGAAAGGGCATTGCGATGTCACAATGGGGAAAACTGCATTGTGATGTCAGAATGGGGGAAAGGGCATTGTGATGTCACAATGCAGAAAACGGCATTGTGATGTCACAATGGGGGAAATGGCATTGTGATGTCACAATGGGGGAAATGGCACTGTGATATCACAATGGGGGAAATGGCATTGTGATGTCACAATGGGGGAAATGGCATTGTGATGTCACAATGGGTGAAATGGCATTGTGATGTCACAATGGGGGAAAGAGCATTGTGATGTCACAATGGGGGAAAGAGCATTGTGATGTCACAATAGGGAAAACGGCATTGTAATGTCACAATGGGGGAAATGGCATTGTGATGTCACAATGGGGGAAAGGGCATTGTGATGTCACAATGTGGAAAACGGCATTGTGATGTCACAATGGGGGAAAGGGCATTGCGATGTCACAATGGGAAAAACTGCATTGTGATGTCACAATGGGGGAAAGGGCATTGTGGTGTCACAATGGGGAAAACGGCATTGTAATGTCACAATGGGGGAAATGGAATTGTGATGTCACAATGGGAAAAACAGCATTGTGATGTCACAATGGGGGAAACGGCATTGTGATATCACAATGGGGAAAGGGCATTGTGATGTCACAATGGAGGAAATGGCATTGTGATGTCACAATAGGGAAAACGGCATTGTGATGTCACAATGGGGGAAAGGGCATTGTGATGTCACAATGTGGTAAACTGCATTGTGATGTCACAATGGGGGAAACGGCATTGTGATGTCACAATGGGGGAAATGGCATTGTGATGTCACAATGGGGGAAATGACATTGTGATGTCACAATGGGGGAAATGGCATTGTGATGTCACAATGGGGGAAATGGCATTGTGATGTCACAATGGGGGAAACGGCATTGTGATGTCACAATGGGGGAAACGGCATTGTGATGTCACAATGGGGGAAATGGCATTGTGATGTCACAATGGGGAAAGGGCATTGTGATGTCACAGTAGGGAAAACGGCATTGTGATGTCACAATGGGGGAAAGGGCATTGTGATGTCACAATGGGGAAAACTGCATTGTGATGTCACAATGTGGGAAATGGCATTGTGATGTCACAATAGGGAAAACAGCATTGTGATGTCACAATGGGGGAAAGGGCATTCTGATGTCACAATGTGGTTAACTGCATTGTGATGTCACAATGGGGGAAATGGCATTGTGATGTCACAATGGGGGAAATGGCATTGTGATGTCACAATGGGGAAAGGGCATTGTGATGTCACAATGGAGGAAATGGCATTGTGATGTCACAATAGGGAAACGGCATTGTGATGTCACAATGGGGGAAAGGGCATTGTGATGTCACAATGGGGTAAACTGCATTCTGATGTCACAATGGGGGAAACGGCATTGTGATGTCACAATGGGGGAAATGGCATTGTGATGTCACAATGGGGAAAGGGCATTGTGATGTCACAGTAGGGAAAACGGCATTGTGATGTCACAATGGGGGAAAGGGCATTGTGATGTCACAATGGGGTAAACTGCATTGTGATGTCACAATGGGGGAAACGGCATTGTGATGTCACAATGGGGGAAAGGGCATTGTGATGTCACAATGGGGTAAACTGCATTGTGATGTCACAATGGGGGAAACGGCATTGTGATGTCACAATGGGGGAAATGGCATTGTGATGTCACAATGGGGGAAAGGGCATTGTGATGTCACAATAGGGAAAACGGCATTGTGATGTCACAATGGGGGAAATGGCATTGTGATGTCACACTGGGGGAAATGGCATTGTGATGTCACAATGGGGTAAACTGCATTGTGTTGTCACAATGGGGCAACGGCATTGTGATGTCACAATGGGGGAAATGGCATTGTGATGTCACAATGGGGGAAAGGGCATTGTGATGTCACAATGGGGGAAAGCACATTGTGATGTCACAATGGGGAAAACTGCATTGTGATGTCACAATGGGGGAGAGGGCATTGTGATGTCACAATGGGGGAAAGGGCATTGTGATGTCACAATGGGGGAAAGGACATTGTGATGTCACAATGGGGGAAACGGCATTGTGATGTCCCAATGGGGAAAACGGCATTGTGATGTCACAATGGGGGAAAGGGCATTGTGATGTCACAATGGGGTAAACTGCATTGTGATGTCACAATGGGGGAAATGGCATTGTGATGTCACAATGGGGGAAATGGCATTGTGATGTCACACTGGGGGAAATGGCATTGTGATGTCACAATGGGGAAAAGGGCATTGTGATGTCACAATGGGAAAAAACGGCATTGTGATGTCACAATGGGGGAAAGGGCATTGTGATGTCACAATGGGGTAAACTGCATTGTGATGTCACAATGGGGGAAACGGCATTGTGATGTCACAATGGGGGAAAGGGCATTGTGATGTCACAATGGGGAAAACGGCATTGTGATGTCACAATGGGGGAAATGGCATTGTGATGTCACAATGGGGGAAAGGGCATTGTGATGTCACAATGGGGAAAATGGCATTGTGATGTCACAATGGGGGAAAGGGCATTGCGATGTCACAATGGGGAAAACTGCATTGTGATGTCAGAATGGGGGAAAGGGCATTGTGATGTCACAATGCAGAAAACGACATTGTGATGTCACAATGGGGGAAATGGCATTGTGATGTCACAATGGGGGAAATGGCATTGTGATATCACAATGGGGGAAATGGCATTGTGATGTCACAATGGGGGAAATGGCATTGTGATGTCACAATGGGTGAAATGGCATTGTGATGTCACAATGGGGGAAAGAGCATTGTGATGTCACAATGGGGGAAAGAGCATTGTGATGTCACAATAGGGAAAACGGCATTGTAATGTCACAATGGGGGAAATGGCATTGTGATGTCACAATGGGGGAAAGGGCATTGTGATGTCACAATGTGGAAAACGGCATTGTGATGTCACAATGGGGGAAAGGGCATTGCGATGTCACAATGGGGAAAACTGCATTGTGATGTCACAATGGGGGAAAGGACATTGTGGTGTCACAATGGGGAAAACGGCATTGTAATGTCACAATGGGGGAAATGGAATTGTGATGTCACAATGGGAAAAACAGCATTGTGATGTCACAATGGGGGAAACGGCATTGTGATATCACAATGGGGAAAGGGCATTGTGATGTCACAATGGAGGAAATGGCATTGTGATGTCACAATAGGGAAAACGGCATTGTGATGTCACAATGGGGGAAAGGGCATTGTGATGTCACAATGTGGTAAACTGCATTGTGATGTCACAATGGGGGAAACGGCATTGTGATGTCACAATGGGGGAAATGGCATTGTGATGTCACAATGGGGGAAATGGCATTGTGATGTCACAATGGGGGAAATAGCATTGTGATGTCACAATGGGGGAAATGGCATTGTGATGTCACAATGGGGGAAACGGCATTGTGATGTCACAATGGGGGAAACGGCATTGTGATGTCACAATGGGGGAAACGGCATTGTGATGTCACAATGGGGGAAATGGCATTGTGATGTCACAATGGGGGAAAGGGCATTGTGATGTCACAATGGGGTAAACTGCATTGTGATGTCACAATGGGGGAAAGGGCATTGTGATGTCACAATGGGGTAAACTGCATTGTGATGTCACAATGGGGGAAATGGCATTGTGATGTCACAATGGGGGAAATGGCATTGTGATGTCACACTGGGGGAAATGGCATTGTGATGTCACAATGGGGAAAAGGGCATTGTGATGTCACAATGGGGAAAACGGCATTGTGATATCACAATGGGGGAAAGGGCATTGTGATGTCACAATGGGGTAAACTGCATTCTGATGTCACAATGGGGGAAACGGCATTGTGATGTCACAATGGGGGAAATGGCATTGTGATGTCACAATGGGGAAAGGGCATTGTGATGTCACAGTAGGGAAAACGGCATTGTGATGTCACAATGGGGGAAATGGCATTGTGATGTCACAATGGGGGAAAGGGCATTGTGATGTCACAATGTGGAAAACGGCATTGTGATGTCACAATGGGGGAAAGGGCATTGCGATGTCACAATGGGGAAAACTGCATTGTGATGTCACAATGGGGGAAAGGGCATTGTGATGTCACAATGGGGAAAACGGCATTGTAATGTCACAATGGGGGAAATGGAATTGTGATGTCACAATGGGAAAAACAGCATTGTGATGTCACAATGGGGGAAACGGCATTGTGATATCACAATGGGGAAAGGGCATTGTGATGTCACAATGGAGGAAATGGCATTGTGGTGTCACAATAGGGAAAACGGCATTGCGATGTCACAATGGGGGAAAGGGCATTGTGATGTCACAATGTGGTAAACTGCATTGTGATGTCACAATGGGGGAAACGGCATTGTGATGTCACAATGGGGGAAATGGCATTGTGATGTCACAATGGGGGAAATGGCATTGTGATGTCACAATGGGGGAAATGGCATTGTGATGTCACAATGGGGGAAATGGCATTGTGATGTCACAATGGGGGAAATGGCATTGTGATGTCACAATGGGGGAAATGGCATTGTGATGTCACAATGGGGGAAATGGCATTGTGATGTCACAATGGGGGAAAGGGCATTGTGATGTCACAATGGGGTAAACTGCATTGTGATGTCACAATGGGGGAAAGGGCATTGTGATGTCACAATGCGGAAAACGGCATTGAGATGTCACAATGGGGGAAACTGCATTGTGATGTCACAATGGGGAAAACTGCATTGTGATGTCACAATGGGGGAAAAGGCATTGTGATGTCACAATGTGGGAAATGGCATTGTGATGTCACAATAGGGAAAACAGCATTGTGATGTCACAATGGGGGAAAGGGCATTGTGATGTCACAATGGGGTAAACTGCATTGTGATGTCACAATGGGGGAAAGGGCATTGTGATGTCACAATGGGGTAAACTGCATTGTGATGTCACAATGGGGGAAATGGCATTGTGATGTCACAATGGGGGAAATGGCATTGTGATGTCACACTGGGGGAAATGGCATTGTGATGTCACAATGGGGAAAAGGGCATTGTGATGTCACAATGGGGAAAACGGCATTGTGATGTCACAATGGGGGAAAGGGCATTGTGATGTCACAATGGGGTAAACTGCATTCTGATGTCACAATGGGGGAAACGGCATTGTGATGTCACAATGGGGGAAAGGGCATTGTGATGTCACAATGGGGGAAAGGGCATTGTGATGTCACAATAGGGAAAACGGCATTGTGATATCACAATGGGGGAAATGGCATTGTGATGTCACAATGGGGGAAAGGGCATTGTGATGTCACAATGGGGAAAATGGCATTGTGATGTCACAATAGGGGAAAGGGCATTGCGATGTCACAATGGGGAAAACTGCATTGTGATGTCAGAATGGGGGTAAAGGGCATTGTGATGTCACAATGCAGAAAACGGCATTGTGATGTCACAATGGGGGAAATGGCATTGTGATGTCACAATGGGGGAAATGGCATTGTGATATCACAATGGGGGAAATGGCATTGTGATGTCACAATGGGGAAATGGCATTGTGATGTCACAATGGGTGAAATGGCATTGTGATGTCACAATGGGGGAAAGAGCATTGTGATGTCACAATAGGGAAAACGGCATTGTAATGTCACAATGGGGGAAATGGCATTGTGATGCCACAATGGGGGAAAGGGCATTGTGATGTCACAATGTGGAAAACGGCATTGTGATGTCACAATGGGGGAAAGGGTATTGCGATGTCACAATGGGGAAAACTGCATTGTGATGTCACAATGGGGGAAAGGGCATTGTGATGTCACAATGGGGAAAACGGCATTGTAATGTCACAATGGGGGAAATGGAATTGTGATGTCACAATGGGAAAAACAGCATTGTGATGTCACAATGGGGGAAACGGCATTGTGATATCACAATGGGGAAAGGGCATTGTGATGTCACAATGGAGGAAATGGCATTGTGATGTCACAATAGGGAAAACGGCATTGCGATGTCACAATGGGGGAAAGGGCATTGTGATGTCACAATGTGGTAAACTGCATTGTGATGTCACAATGGGGGAAACGGCATTGTGATGTCACAATGGGGGAAATGGCATTGTGATGTCACAATGGGGGAAACGGCATTGTGATGTCACAATGGGGGAAATGGCATTGTGATGTCACAATGGGGGAAATGGCATTGTGATGTCACAATGGGGGAAATGGCATTGTGATGTCACAATGGGGGAAATGGCATTGTGATGTCACAATGGGGGAAATGGCATTGTGATGTCACAATGGGGGAAACGGCATTGTGATGTCACAATGGGGGAAATGGCATTGTGATGTCACAATGGGGGAAAGGGCATTGTGATGTCACAATGGGGTAAACTGCATTGTGATGTCACAATGGGGGAAAGGGCATTGTGATGTCACAATGCGGAAAACGGCATTGTGATGTCACAATGGGGGAAACTGCATTGTGATGTCACAATGGGGAAAACTGCATTGTGATGTCACAATGTGGGAAATGGCATTGTGATGTCACAATAGGGAAAACAGCATTGTGATGTCACAATGGGGGAAAGGGCATTCTGATGTCACAATGTGGTTAACTGCATTGTGATGTCACAATGGGGGAAATGGCATTGTGATGTCACAATGGGGGAAATGGCATTGTGATGTCACAATGGGGGAAATGGCATTGTGATGTCACAATGGGGAAAGGGCATTGTGATGTCACAATGGAGGAAATGGCATTGTGATGTCACAATAGGGAAACGGCATTGTGATGTCACAATGGGGGAAAGGGCATTGTGATGTCACAATGGGGTAAACTGCATTCTGATGTCACAATGGGGGAAACGGCATTGTGATGTCACAATGGGGGAAATGGCATTGTGATGTCACAATGGGGAAAGGGCATTGTGATGTCACAGTAGGGAAAACGGCATTGTGATGTCACAATGGGGGAAAGGGCATTGTGATGTCACAATGGGGTAAACTGCATTGTGATGTCACAATGGGGGAAACGGCATTGTGATGTCACAATGGGGGAAAGGGCATTGTGATTTCACAATGGGGTAAACTGCATTGTGATGTCACAATGGGGGAAACAGCATTGTGATGTCACAATGGGGGAAATGGCATTGTGATGTCACAATGGGGGAAAGGGCATTGTGATGTCACAATAGGGAAAACGGCATTGTGATGTCACAATGGGGGAAATGGCATTGTGATGTCACAATGGGGGAAACGGCATTGTGATGTCACAATGGGGGAAATGGCATTGTGATGTCACAATGGGGGAAAGGGCATTGTGATGTCACAATGGGGTAAACTGCATTGTGATGTCACAATGGGGGAAAGGGCATTGTGATGTCACAATGCGGAAAACGGCATTGTGATGTCACAATGGGGGAAACTGCATTGTGATGTCACAATGGGGAAAACTGCATTGTGATGTCACAATGTGGGAAATGGCATTGTGATGTCACAATAGGGAAAACAGCATTGTGATGTCACAATGGGGGAAAGGGCATTCTGATGTCACAATGTGGTTAACTGCATTGTGATGTCACAATGGGGGAAATGGCATTGTGATGTCACAATGGGGGAAATGGCATTGTGATGTCACAATGGGGAAAGGGCATTGTGATGTCACAATGGAGGAAATGGCATTGTGATGTCACAATAGGGAAACGGCATTGTGATGTCACAATGGGGGAAAGGGCATTGTGATGTCACAATGGGGTAAACTGCATTCTGATGTCACAATGGGGGAAACGGCATTGTGATGTCACAATGGGGGAAATGGCATTGTGATGTCACAATGGGGAAAGGGCATTGTGATGTCACAGTAGGGAAAACGGCATTGTGATGTCACAATGGGGGAAAGGGCATTGTGATGTCACAATGGGGTAAACTGCATTGTGATGTCACAATGGGGGAAACGGCATTGTGATGTCACAATGGGGGAAAGGGCATTGTGATGTCACAATGGGGTAAACTGCATTGTGATGTCACAATGGGGGAAACGGCATTGTGATGTCACAATGGGGGAAATGGCATTGTGATGTCACAATGGGGGAAAGGGCATTGTGATGTCACAATAGGGAAAACGGCATTGTGATGTCACAATGGGGGAATTGGCATTGTGATGTCACACTGGGGGAAATGGCATTGTGATGTCACAATGGGGTAAACTGCATTGTGTTGTCACAATGGGGCAACGGCATTGTGATGTCACAATGGGGGAAATGGCATTGTGATGTCACAATGGGGGAAAGGGCATTGTGATGTCACAATGGGGGAAAGCACATTGTGATGTCACAATGGGGAAAACTGCATTGTGATGTCACAATGGGGGAGAGGGCATTGTGATGTCACAATGGGGGAAAGGGCATTGTGATGTCACAATGGGGGAAAGAACATTGTGATGTCACAATGGGGGAAACGGCATTGTGATGTCCCAATGGGGAAAACGGCATTGTGATGTCACAATGGGGGAAAGGGCATTGTGATGTCACAATGGGGGAAAGGACATTGTGATGTCACAATGGGGGAAAAGGCATTGCGATGTCACAATGGGGAAAACTGCATTGTGATGTCACAATGGGGGAAAGGGCATTGTGGTGTCACAATGGGGAAAACGGCATTGTAATGTCACAATGGGGGAAATGGAATTGTGATGTCACAATGGGAAAAACAGCATTGTGATGTCACAATGGGGGAAACGGCATTGTGATGTCACAATGGGGAAAGGGCATTGTGATGTCACAATGGAGGAAATGGCATTGTGATGTCACAATAGGGAAAACGGCATTGTGATGTCACAATGGGGGAAAGGGCATTGTGATGTCACAATGTGGTAAACTGCATTGTGATGTCACAATGGGGGAAACGGCATTGTGATGTCACAATGGGGGAAATGGCATTGTGATGTCACAATGGGGGAAATGGCATTGTTATGTCACAATGGGGGAAATGGCATTGTGATGTCACAATGGGGGAAATGGCATTGTGATGTCACAATGGGGGAAACGGCATTGTGATGTCACAATGGGGGAAACGGCATTGTGATGTCACAATGGGGGAAATGGCATTGTGATGTCACAATGGGGGAAATGGCATTGTGATGTCACAATGGGGGAAATAGCATTGTGATGTCACAATGGGGGAAATGGCATTGTGATGTCACAATGGGGGAAACGGCATTGTGATGTCACAATGGGGGAAACGGCATTGTGATGTCACAATGGGGGAAACGGCATTGTGATGTCACAATGGGGGAAATGGCATTGTGATGTCACAATGGGGGAAAGGGCATTGTGATGTCACAATGGGGGAAACTGCATTGTGATGTCACAATGGGGGAAAGGGCATTGTGATGTCACAATGGGGTAAACTGCATTGTGATGTCACAATGGGGGAAATGGCATTGTGATGTCACAATGGGGGAAATGGCATTGTGATGTCACACTGGGGGAAATGGCATTGTGATGTCACAATGGGGAAAAGGGCATTGTGATGTCACAATGGGGAAAACGGCATTGTGATATCACAATGGGGGAAAGGGCATTGTGATGTCACAATGGGGTAAACTGCATTCTGATGTCACAATGGGGGAAACGGCATTGTGATGTCACAATGGGGGAAATGGCATTGTGATGTCACAATGGGGAAAGGGCATTGTGATGTCACAGTAGGGAAAACGGCATTGTGATGTCACAATGGGGGAAATGGCATTGTGATGTCACAATGGGGGAAAGGGCATTGTGATGTCACAATGTGGAAAACGGCATTGTGATGTCACAATGGGGGAAAGGGCATTGCGATGTCACAATGGGGAAAACTGCATTGTGATGTCACAATGGGGAAAAGGGCATTGTGATGTCACAATGGGGAAAACGGCATTGTAATGTCACAATGGGGGAAATGGAATTGTGATGTCACAATGGGAAAAACAGCATTGTGATGTCACAATGGGGGAAAGGGCATTGTGATGTCACAATGGAGGAAATGGCATTGTGGTGTCACAATAGGGAAAACGGCATTGCGATGTCACAATGGGGGAAAGGGCATTGTGATGTCACAATGTGGTAAACTGCATTGTGATGTCACAATGGGGGAAACGGCATTGTGATGTCACAATGGGGGAAATGGCATTGTGATGTCACAATGGGGGAAATGGCATTGTGATGTCACAATGGGGGAAATGGCATTGTGATGTCACAATGGGGGAAATGGCATTGTGATGTCACAATGGGGGAAATGGCATTGTGATGTCACAATGGGGGAAATGGCATTGTGATGTCACAATGGGGGAAATGGCATTGTGATGTCACAATGGGGGAAAGGGCATTGTGATGTCACAATGGGGTAAACTGCATTGTGATGTCACAATGGGGGAAAGGGCATTGTGATGTCACAATGCGGAAAACGGCATTGAGATGTCACAATGGGGGAAACTGCATTGTGATGTCACAATGGGGAAAACTGCATTGTGATGTCACAATGGGGGAAAAGGCATTGTGATGTCACAATGTGGGAAATGGCATTGTGATGTCACAATAGGGAAAACAGCATTGTGATGTCACAATGGGGGAAAGGGCATTGTGATGTCACAATGGGGTAAACTGCATTGTGATGTCACAATGGGGGAAAGGGCATTGTGATGTCACAATGGGGTAAACTGCATTGTGATGTCACAATGGGGGAAATGGCATTGTGATGTCACAATGGGGGAAATGGCATTGTGATGTCACACTGGGGGAAATGGCATTGTGATGTCACAATGGGGAAAAGGGCATTGTGATGTCACAATGGGGAAAACGGCATTGTGATGTCACAATGGGGGAAAGGGCATTGTGATGTCACAATGGGGTAAACTGCATTCTGATGTCACAATGGGGGAAACGGCATTGTGATGTCACAATGGGGGAAAGGGCATTGTGATGTCACAATGGGGGAAAGGGCATTGTGATGTCACAATAGGGAAAACGGCATTGTGATATCACAATGGGGGAAATGGCATTGTGATGTCACAATGGGGGAAAGGGCATTGTGATGTCACAATGGGGAAAATGGCATTGTGATGTCACAATGGGGGAAAGGGCATTGCGATGTCACAATGGGGAAAACTGCATTGTGATGTCAGAATGGGGGTAAAGGGCATTGTGATGTCACAATGGGGGAAATGGCATTGTGATATCACAATGGGGGAAATGGCATTGTGATGTCACAATGGGGAAATGGCATTGTGATGTCACAATGGGTGAAATGGCATTGTGATGTCACAATGGGGGAAAGAGCATTGTGATGTCACAATAGGGAAAACGGCATTGTAATGTCACAATGGGGGAAATGGCATTGTGATGCCACAATGGGGGAAAGGGCATTGTGATGTCACAATGTGGAAAACGGCATTGTGATGTCACAATGGGGGAAAGGGTATTGCGATGTCACAATGGGGAAAACTGCATTGTGATGTCACAATGGGGGAAAGGGCATTGTGATGTCACAATGGGGAAAACGGCATTGTAATGTCACAATGGGGGAAATGGAATTGTGATGTCACAATGGGAAAAACAGCATTGTGATGTCACAATGGGGGAAACGGCATTGTGATATCACAATGGGGAAAGGGCATTGTGATGTCACAATGGAGGAAATGGCATTGTGATGTCACAATAGGGAAAACGGCATTGCGATGTCACAATGGGGGAAAGGGCATTGTGATGTCACAATGTGGTAAACTGCATTGTGATGTCACAATGGGGGAAACGGCATTGTGATGTCACAATGGGGGAAATGGCATTGTGATGTCACAATGGGGGAAACGGCATTGTGATGTCACAATGGGGGAAATGGCATTGTGATGTCACAATGGGGGAAATGGCATTGTGATGTCACAATGGGGGAAATGGCATTGTGATGTCACAATGGGGGAAATGGCATTGTGATGTCACAATGGGGGAAATGGCATTGTGATGTCACAATGGGGGAAACGGCATTGTGATGTCACAATGGGGGAAATGGCATTGTGATGTCACAATGGGGGAAAGGGCATTGTGATGTCACAATGGGGTAAACTGCATTGTGATGTCACAATGGGGGAAAGGGCATTGTGATGTCACAATGCGGAAAACGGCATTGTGATGTCACAATGGGGGAAACTGCATTGTGATGTCACAATGGGGAAAACTGCATTGTGATGTCACAATGTGGGAAATGGCATTGTGATGTCACAATAGGGAAAACAGCATTGTGATGTCACAATGGGGGAAAGGGCATTCTGATGTCACAATGTGGTTAACTGCATTGTGATGTCACAATGGGGGAAATGGCATTGTGATGTCACAATGGGGGAAATGGCATTGTGATGTCACAATGGGGGAAATGGCATTGTGATGTCACAATGGGGAAAGGGCATTGTGATGTCACAATGGAGGAAATGGCATTGTGATGTCACAATAGGGAAACGGCATTGTGATGTCACAATGGGGGAAAGGGCATTGTGATGTCACAATGGGGTAAACTGCATTCTGATGTCACAATGGGGGAAACGGCATTGTGATGTCACAATGGGGGAAATGGCATTGTGATGTCACAATGGGGAAAGGGCATTGTGATGTCACAGTAGGGAAAACGGCATTGTGATGTCACAATGGGGGAAAGGGCATTGTGATGTCACAATGGGGTAAACTGCATTGTGATGTCACAATGGGGGAAACGGCATTGTGATGTCACAATGGGGGAAAGGGCATTGTGATTTCACAATGGGGTAAACTGCATTGTGATGTCACAATGGGGGAAACAGCATTGTGATGTCACAATGGGGGAAATGGCATTGTGATGTCACAATGGGGGAAAGGGCATTGTGATGTCACAATAGGGAAAACGGCATTGTGATGTCACAATGGGGGAAATGGCATTGTGATGTCACAATGGGGGAAACGGCATTGTGATGTCACAATGGGGGAAATGGCATTGTGATGTCACAATGGGGGAAAGGGCATTGTGATGTCACAATGGGGTAAACTGCATTGTGATGTCACAATGGGGGAAAGGGCATTGTGATGTCACAATGCGGAAAACGGCATTGTGATGTCACAATGGGGGAAACTGCATTGTGATGTCACAATGGGGAAAACTGCATTGTGATGTCACAATGTGGGAAATGGCATTGTGATGTCACAATAGGGAAAACAGCATTGTGATGTCACAATGGGGGAAAGGGCATTCTGATGTCACAATGTGGTTAACTGCATTGTGATGTCACAATGGGGGAAATGGCATTGTGATGTCACAATGGGGGAAATGGCATTGTGATGTCACAATGGGGAAAGGGCATTGTGATGTCACAATGGAGGAAATGGCATTGTGATGTCACAATAGGGAAACGGCATTGTGATGTCACAATGGGGGAAAGGGCATTGTGATGTCACAATGGGGTAAACTGCATTCTGATGTCACAATGGGGGAAACGGCATTGTGATGTCACAATGGGGGAAATGGCATTGTGATGTCACAATGGGGAAAGGGCATTGTGATGTCACAGTAGGGAAAACGGCATTGTGATGTCACAATGGGGGAAAGGGCATTGTGATGTCACAATGGGGTAAACTGCATTGTGATGTCACAATGGGGGAAACGGCATTGTGATGTCACAATGGGGGAAAGGGCATTGTGATGTCACAATGGGGTAAACTGCATTGTGATGTCACAATGGGGGAAACGGCATTGTGATGTCACAATGGGGGAAATGGCATTGTGATGTCACAATGGGGGAAAGGGCATTGTGATGTCACAATAGGGAAAACGGCATTGTGATGTCACAATGGGGGAAATGGCATTGTGATGTCACACTGGGGGAAATGGCATTGTGATGTCACAATGGGGTAAACTGCATTGTGTTGTCACAATGGGGCAACGGCATTGTGATGTCACAATGGGGGAAATGGCATTGTGATGTCACAATGGGGGAAAGGGCATTGTGATGTCACAATGGGGGAAAGCACATTGTGATGTCACAATGGGGAAAACTGCATTGTGATGTCACAATGGGGGAGAGGGCATTGTGATGTCACAATGGGGGAAAGGGCATTGTGATGTCACAATGGGGGAAAGAACATTGTGATGTCACAATGGGGGAAACGGCATTGTGATGTCCCAATGGGGAAAACGGCATTGTGATGTCACAATGGGGGAAAGGGCATTGTGATGTCACAATGGGGGAAAGGACATTGTGATGTCACAATGGGGGAAAAGGCATTGCGATGTCACAATGGGGAAAACTGCATTGTGATGTCACAATGGGGGAAAGGGCATTGTGGTGTCACAATGGGGAAAACGGCATTGTAATGTCACAATGGGGGAAATGGAATTGTGATGTCACAATGGGAAAAACAGCATTGTGATGTCACAATGGGGGAAACGGCATTGTGATGTCACAATGGGGAAAGGGCATTGTGATGTCACAATGGAGGAAATGGCATTGTGATGTCACAATAGGGAAAACGGCATTGTGATGTCACAATGGGGGAAAGGGCATTGTGATGTCACAATGTGGTAAACTGCATTGTGATGTCACAATGGGGGAAACGGCATTGTGATGTCACAATGGGGGAAATGGCATTGTGATGTCACAATGGGGGAAATGGCATTGTGATGTCACAATGGGGGAAATGGCATTGTGATGTCACAATGGGGGAAATGGCATTGTGATGTCACAATGGGGGAAACGGCATTGTGATGTCACAATGGGGGAAAGGGCATTGTGATGTCACAATGGGGGAAATGGCATTGTGATGTCACAATGGGGGAAAGGGCATTGTGATGTCACAATGGGGTAAACTGCATTGTGATGTCACAATGGGGGAAAGGGCATTGTTATGTCACAATGGGGTAAACTGCATTGTGATGTCACAATGGGGGAAATGGCATTGTGATGTCACAATGGGGGAAATGGCATTGTGATGTCACACTGGGGGAAATGGCATTGTGATGTCACAATGGGGAAAAGGGCATTGTGATGTCACAATGGGGAAAACGGCATTGTGATGTCACAATGGGGGAAAGGGCATTGTGATGTCACAATGGGGTAAACTGCATTCTGATGTCACAATGGGGGAAACGGCATTGTGATGTCACAATGGGGGAAATGGCATTGTGATGTCACAATGGGGAAAGGGCATTGTGATGTCACAGTAGGGAAAACGGCATTGTGATGTCACAATGGGGGAAATGGCATTGTGATGTCACAATGGGGGAAAGGGCATTGTGATGTCACAATGTGGAAAACGGCATTGTGATGTCACAATGGGGGAAAGGGCATTGCGATGTCACAATGGGGAAAACTGCATTGTGATGTCACAATGGGGGAAAGGGCATTGTGATGTCACAATGGGGAAAACGGCATTGTAATGTCACAATGGGGGAAATGGAATTGTGATGTCACAATGGGAAAAACAGCATTGTGATGTCACAATGGGGGAAACGGCATTGTGATATCACAATGGGGAAAGGGCATTGTGATGTCACAATGGAGGAAATGGCATTGTGGTGTCACAATAGGGAAAACGGCATTGCGATGTCACAATGGGGGAAAGGGCATTGTGATGTCACAATGTGGTAAACTGCATTGTGATGTCACAATGGGGGAAACGGCATTGTGATGTCACAATGGGGGAAATGGCATTGTGATGTCACAATGGGGAAAGGGCATTGTGATGTCACAATGGAGGAAATGGCATTGTGATGTCACAATAGGGAAACGGCATTGTGATGTCACAATGGGGGAAAGGGCATTGCGATGTCACAATGGGGTAAACTGCATTCTGATGTCACAATGGGGGAAACGGCATTGTGATGTCACAATGGGGGAAATGGCATTGTGATGTCACAATGGGGAAAGGGCATTGTGATGTCACAGTAGGGAAAACGGCATTGTGATGTCACAATGGGGGAAAGGGCATTGTGATGTCACAATGGGGTAAACTGCATTGTGATGTCACAATGGGGGAAACGGCATTGTGATGTCACAATGGGGGAAAGGGCATTGTGATGTCACAATGGGGTAAACTGCATTGTGATGTCACAATGGGGGAAAGGGCATTGTGATGTCACAATGGGGTAAACTGCATTGTGATGTCACAATGGGGGAAACGGCATTGTGATGTCACAATGGGGGAAAGGGCATTGTGATGTCACAATAGGGAAAACGGCATTGTGATGTCACAATGGGGGAAATGGCATTGTGATGTCACACTGGGGGGAATGGCATTGTGATGTCACAATGGGGTAAACTGCATTGTGATGTCACAATGGGGCAACGGCATTGTGATGTCACAATGGGGGAAATGGCATTGTGATGTCACAATGGGGGAAAGGGCATTGTGATGTCACAATGGGGGAAAGCACATTGTGATGTCACAATGGGGAAAACTGCATTGTGATGTCACAATGGGGGAAAGGGCATTGTGATGTCACAATGGGGGAAAGGGCATTGTGATGTCACAATGGGGGAAAGGGCATTGTGATGTCACAATGGGGGAAAGGACATTGTGATGTCACAATGGGGGAAACGGCATTGTGATGTCCCAATGGGGAAACGGCATTGTGATGTCACAATGGGGGAAAGGGCATTGTGATGTCACAATGGGGAAAACTGCATTGTGATGTCACAATGGGGGAAAGGGCATTGTGATGTCACAATGGGGAAAACGGCATTGTAATGTCACAATGGGGGAAATGGAATTGTGATGTCACAATGGGAAAAACAGCATTGTGATGTCACAATGGGGGAAACGGCATTGTGATATCACAATGGGGAAAGGGCATTGTGATGTCACAATGGAGGAAATGGCATTGTGATGTCACAATAGGGAAAACGGCATTGCGATGTCACAATGGGGGAAAGGGCATTGTGATGTCACAATGTGGTAAACTGCATTGTGATGTCACAATGGGGGAAACGGCATTGTGATGTCACAATGGGGGAAATGGCATTGTGATGTCACAATGGGGGAAATGGCATTGTGATGTCACAATGGGGGAAATGGCATTGTGATGTCACAATGGGGGAAATGGCATTGTGATGTCACAATGGGGGAAATGGCATTGTGATGTCACAATGGGGGAAATGGCATTGCATGTCACAATGGGGGAAACGGCATTGTGATGTCACAATGGGGGAAATGGCATTGTGATGTCACAATGGGGGAAAGGGCATTCTGATGTTACAATGGGGTAAACTGCATTGTGATGTCACAATGGGGGAAAGGGCATTGTGATGTCACAATGCGGAAAACGGCATTGTGATGTCACAATGGGGGAAACTGCATTGTGATGTCACAATGGGGAAAACTGCATTGTGATGTCACAATGTGGGAAATGGCATTGTGATGTCACAATAGGGAAAACAGCATTGTGATGTTACAATGGGGGAAAGGGCATTCTGATGTCACAATGTGGTTAACTGCATTGTGATGTCACAATGGGGGAAATGGCATTGTGATGTCACAATGGGGGAAATGGCATTGTGATGTCACAATGGGGAAAGGGCATTGTGATGTCACAATGGAGGAAATGGCATTGTGATGTCACAATAGGGAAACTGCATTCTGATGTCACAATGGGGGAAACGGCATTGTGATGTCACAATGGGGGAAATGGCATTGTGATGTCACAATGGGGAAAGGGCATTGTGATGTCACAATGGGGTAAACTGCATTGTGATGTCACAATGGGGGAAAGGGCATTGTGATGTCACAATGGGGTAAACTGCATTGTGATGTCACAATGGGGGAAATGGCATTGTGATGTCACAATGGGGGAAATGGCATTGTGATGTCACACTGGGGGAAATGGCATTGTGATGTCACAATGGGGAAAAGGGCATTGTGATGTCACAATGGGGAAAACGGCATTGTGATGTCACAATGGGGGAAAGGGCATTGTGATGTCACAATGGGGTAAACTGCATTCTGATGTCACAATGGGGGAAACGGCATTGTGATGTCACAATGGGGGAAAGGGCATTGTGATGTCACAATGGGGGAAAGGGCATTGTGATGTCACAATAGGGAAAACGGCATTGTGATATCACAATGGGGGAAATGGCATTGTGATGTCACAATGGGGGAAAGGGCATTGTGATGTCACAATGGGGAAAATGGCATTGTGATGTCACAATGGGGGAAAGGGCATTGCGATGTCACAATGGGGAAAACTGCATTGTGATGTCAGAATGGGGGAAAGGGCATTGTGATGTCACAATGCAGAAAACGGCATTGTGATGTCACAATGGGGGAAATGGCATTGTGATGTCACAATGGGGGAAATGGCATTGTGATATCACAATGGGGGAAATGGCATTGTGATGTCACAATGGGGAAATGGCATTGTGATGTCACAATGGGTGAAATGGCATTGTGATGTCACAATGGGGGAAAGAGCATTGTGATGTCACAATAGGGAAAACGGCATTGTAATGTCACAATGGGGGAAATGGCATTGTGATGCCACAATGGGGGAAAGGGCATTGTGATGTCACAATGTGGAAAACGGCATTGTGATGTCACAATGGGGGAAAGGGTATTGCGATGTCACAATGGGGAAAACTGCATTGTGATGTCACAATGGGGGAAAGGGCATTGTGATGTCACAATGGGGAAAACGGCATTGTAATGTCACAATGGGGGAAATGGAATTGTGATGTCACAATGGGAAAAACAGCATTGTGATGTCACAATGGGGGAAACGGCATTGTGATATCACAATGGGGAAAGGGCATTGTGATGTCACAATGGAGGAAATGGCATTGTGATGTCACAATAGGGAAAACGGCATTGCAATGTCACAATGGGGGAAAGGGCATTGTGATGTCACAATGTGGTAAACTGCATTGTGATGTCACAATGGGGGAAACGGCATTGTGATGTCACAATGGGGGAAATGGCATTGTGATGTCACAATGGGGGAAACGGCATTGTGATGTCACAATGGGGGAAATGGCATTGTGATGTCACAATGGGGGAAATGGCATTGTGATGTCACAATGGGGGAAATGGCATTGTGATGTCACAATGGGGGAAATGGCATTGTGATGTCACAATGGGGGAAATGGCATTGTGATGTCACAATGGGGGAAACGGCATTGTGATGTCACAATGGGGGAAATGGCATTGTGATGTCACAATGGGGGAAAGGGCATTGTGATGTCACAATGGGGTAAACTGCATTGTGATGTCACAATGGGGGAAAGGGCATTGTGATGTCACAATGCGGAAAACGGCATTGTGATGTCACAATGGGGGAAACTGCATTGTGATGTCACAATGGGGAAAACTGCATTGTGATGTCACAATGTGGGAAATGGCATTGTGATGTCACAATAGGGAAAACAGCATTGTGATGTCACAATGGGGGAAAGGGCATTCTGATGTCACAATGTGGTTAACTGCATTGTGATGTCACAATGGGGGAAATGGCATTGTGATGTCACAATGGGGGAAATGGCATTGTGATGTCACAATGGGGGAAATGGCATTGTGATGTCACAATGGGGAAAGGGCATTGTGATGTCACAATGGAGGAAATGGCATTGTGATGTCACAATAGGGAAACGGCATTGTGATGTCACAATGGGGGAAAGGGCATTGTGATGTCACAATGGGGTAAACTGCATTCTGATGTCACAATGGGGGAAACGGCATTGTGATGTCACAATGGGGGAAATGGCATTGTGATGTCACAATGGGGAAAGGGCATTGTGATGTCACAGTAGGGAAAACGGCATTGTGATGTCACAATGGGGGAAAGGGCATTGTGATGTCACAATGGGGTAAACTGCATTGTGATGTCACAATGTGGGAAACGGCATTGTGATGTCACAATGGGGGAAAGGGCATTGTGATGTCACAATGGGGTAAACTGCATTGTGATGTCACAATGGGGGAAACGGCATTGTGATGTCACAATGGGGGAAATGGCATTGTGATGTCACAATGGGGGAAAGGGCATTGTGATGTCACAATAGGGAAAACGGCATTGTGATGTCACAATGGGGGAAATGGCATTGTGATGTCACAATGGGGGAAACGGCATTGTGATGTCACAATGGGGGAAATGGCATTGTGATGTCACAATGGGGGAAAGGGCATTGTGATGTCACAATGGGGTAAACTGCATTGTGATGTCACAATGGGGGAAAGGGCATTGTGATGTCACAATGCGGAAAACGGCATTGTGATGTCACAATGGGGGAAACTGCATTGTGATGTCACAATGGGGAAAACTGCATTGTGATGTCACAATGTGGGAAATGGCATTGTGATGTCACAATAGGGAAAACAGCATTGTGATGTCACAATGGGGGAAAGGGCATTCTGATGTCACAATGTGGTTAACTGCATTGTGATGTCACAATGGGGGAAATGGCATTGTGATGTCACAATGGGGGAAATGGCATTGTGATGTCACAATGGGGAAAGGGCATTGTGATGTCACAATGGAGGAAATGGCATTGTGATGTCACAATAGGGAAACGGCATTGTGATGTCACAATGGGGGAAAGGGCATTGTGATGTCACAATGGGGTAAACTGCATTCTGATGTCACAATGGGGGAAACTGCATTGTGATGTCACAATGGGGGAAATGGCATTGTGATGTCACAATGGGGAAAGGGCATTGTGATGTCACAGTAGGGAAAACGGCATTGTGATGTCACAATGGGGGAAAGGGCATTGTGATGTCACAATGGGGTAAACTGCATTGTGATGTCACAATGGGGGAAACGGCATTGTGATGTCACAATGGGGGAAAGGGCATTGTGATGTCACAATGGGGTAAACTGCATTGTGATGTCACAATGGGGAAACGGCATTGTGATGTCACAATGGGGGAAATGGCATTGTGATGTCACAATGGGGGAAAGGGCATTGTGATGTCACAATAGGGAAAACGGCATTGTGATGTCACAATGGGGGAAATGGCATTGTGATGTCACACTGGGGGAAATGGCATTGTGATGTCACAATGGGGTAAACTGCATTGTGTTGTCACAATGGGGCAACGGCATTGTGATGTCACAATGGGGGAAATGGCATTGTGATGTCACAATGGGGGAAAGGGCATTGTGATGTCACAATGGGGGAAAGCACATTGTGATGTCACAATGGGGAAAACTGCATTGTGATGTCACAATGGGGGAGAGGGCATTGTGATGTCACAATGGGGGAAAGGGCATTGTGATGTCACAATGGGGGAAAGGACATTGTGATGTCACAATGGGGGAAACGGCATTGTGATGTCCCAATGGGGAAAACGGCATTGTGATGTCACAATGGGGGAAAGGGCATTGTGATGTCACAATGGGGGAAAGGACATTGTGATGTCACAATGGGGGAAAAGGCATTGCGATGTCACAATGGGGAAAACTGCATTGTGATGTCACAATGGGGGAAAGGGCATTGTGGTGTCACAATGGGGAAAACGGCATTGTAATGTCACAATGGGGGAAATGGAATTGTGATGTCACAATGGGAAAAACAGCATTGTGATGTCACAATGGGGGAAACGGCATTGTGATGTCACAATGGGGAAAGGGCATTGTGATGTCACAATGGAGGAAATGGCATTGTGATGTCACAATAGGGAAAACGGCATTGTGATGTCACAATGGGGGAAAGGGCATTGTGATGTCACAATGTGGTAAACTGCATTGTGATGTCACAATGGGGGAAACAGCATTGTGATGTCACAATGGGGGAAATGGCATTGTGATGTCACAATGGGGGAAATGGCATTGTGATGTCACAATGGGGGAAATGGCATTGTGATGTCACAATGGGGGAAATGGCATTGTGATGTCACAATGGGGGAAACGGCATTGTGATGTCACAATGGGGGAAACGGCATTGTGATGTCACAATGGGGGAAATGGCATTGTGATGTCACAATGGGGAAAGGGCATTGTGATGTCACAGTAGGGAAAACGGCATTGTGATGTCACAATGGGGGAAAGGGCATTGTGATGTCACAATGGGGAAAACTGCATTGTGATGTCACAATGTGGGAAATGGCATTGTGATGTCACAATAGGGAAAACAGCATTGTGATGTCACAATGGGGGAAAGGGCATTCTGATGTCACAATGTGGTTAACTGCATTGTGATGTCACAATGGGGGAAATGGCATTGTGATGTCACAATGGGGGAAATGGCATTGTGATGTCACAATGGGGAAAGGGCATTGTGATGTCACAATGGAGGAAATGGCATTGTGATGTCACAATAGGGAAACGGCATTGTGATGTCACAATGGGGGAAAGGGCATTGTGATGTCACAATGGGGTAAACTGCATTCTGATGTCACAATGGGGGAAACGGCATTGTGATGTCACAATGGGGGAAATGGCATTGTGATGTCACAATGGGGAAAGGGCATTGTGATGTCACAGTAGGGAAAACGGCATTGTGATGTCACAATGGGGGAAAGGGCATTGTGATGTCACAATGGGGTAAACTGCATTGTGATGTCACAATGGGGGAAACGGCATTGTGATGTCACAATGGGGGAAAGGGCATTGTGATGTCACAATGGGGTAAACTGCATTGTGATGTCACAATGGGGGAAACAGCATTGTGATGTCACAATGGGGGAAATGGCATTGTGATGTCACAATGGGGGAAAGGGCATTGTGATGTCACAATAGGGAAAACGGCATTGTGATGTCACAATGGGGGAAATGGCATTGTGATGTCACACTGGGGGAAATGGCATTGTGATGTCACAATGGGGTAAACTGCATTGTGTTGTCACAATGGGGCAACGGCATTGTGATGTCACAATGGGGGAAATGGCATTGTGATGTCACAATGGGGGAAACTGCATTGTGATGTCACAATGGGGGAGAGGGCATTGTGATGTCACAATGGGGGAAAGGGCATTGTGATGTCACAATGGGGGAAAGGACATTGTGATGTCACAATGGGGGAAACAGCATTGTGATGTCCCAATGGGGAAAACGGCATTGTGATGTCACAATGGGGGAAAGGGCATTGTGATGTCACAATGGGGTAAACTGCATTGTGATGTCACAATGGGGGAAATGGCATTGTGATGTCACAATGGGGGAAATGGCATTGTGATGTCACACTGGGGGAAATGGCATTGTGATGTCACAATGGGGAAAAGGGCATTGTGATGTCACAATGGGAAAAAACGGCATTGTGATGTCACAATGGGGGAAAGGGCATTGTGATGTCACAATGGGGTAAACTGCATTGTGATGTCACAATGGGGGAAACGGCATTGTGATGTCACAATGGGGGAAAGGGCATTGTGATGTCACAATAGGGAAAACGGCATTGTGATGTCACAATGGGGGAAATGGCATTGTGATGTCACAATGGGGGAAAGGGCATTGTGATGTCACAATGGGGAAAATGGCATTGTGATGTCACAATGGGGGAAAGGGCATTGCGATGTCACAATGGGGAAAACTGCATTGTGATGTCAGAATGGGGGAAAGGGCATTGTGAAGTCACAATGCAGAAAACGGCATTGTGATGTCACAATGGGGGAAATGGCATTGTGATGTCACAATGGGGGAAATGGCATTGTGATATCACAATGGGGGAAATGGCATTGTGATGTCACAATGGGGGAAATGGCATTGTGATGTCACAATGGGTGAAATGGCATTGTGATGTCACAATGGGGGAAAGAGCATTGTGATGTCACAATGGGGGAAAGAGCATTGTGATGTCACAATAGGGAAAACGGCATTGTAATGTCACAATGGGGGAAATGGCATTGTGATGTCACAATGGGGGAAAGGGCATTGTGATGTCACAATGTGGAAAACGGCATTGTGATGTCACAATGGGGGAAAGGGCATTGCGATGTCACAATGGGGAAAACTGCATTGTGATGTCACAATGGGGGAAAGGGCATTGTGGTGTCACAATGGGGAAAACGGCATTGTAATGTCACAATGGGGGAAATGGAATTGTGATGTCACAATGGGAAAAACAGCATTGTGATGTCACAATGGGGGAAACGGCATTGTGATATCACAATGGGGAAAGGGCATTGTGATGTCACAATGGAGGAAATGGCATTGTGATGTCACAATAGGGAAAACGGCATTGTGATGTCACAATGGGGGAAAGGGCATTGTGATGTCACAATGTGGTAAACTGCATTGTGATGTCACAATGGGGGAAACGGCATTGTGATGTCACAATGGGGGAAATGGAATTGTGATGTCACAATGGGGGAAATGGCATTGTGATGTCACAATGGGGGAAATGGCATTGTGATGTCACAATGGGGGAAATGGCATTGTGATGTCACAATGGGGGAAACGGCATTGTGATGTCACAATGGGGGAAACGGCATTGTGATGTCACAATGGGGGAAATGGCATTGTGATGTCACAATGGGGGAAAGGGCATTGTGATGTCACAATGGGGTAAACTGCATTGTGATGTCACAATGGGGGAAAGGGCATTGTGATGTCACAATGGGGTAAACTGCATTGTGATGTCACAATGGGGGAAATGGCATTGTGATGTCACAATGGGGGAAATGGCATTGTGATGTCACACTGGGGGAAATGGCATTGTGATGTCACAATGGGGAAAAGGGCATTGTGATGTCACAATGGGGAAAACGGCATTGTGATGTCACAATGGGGGAAAGGGCATTGTGATGTCACAATGGGGTAAACTGCATTCTGATGTCACAATGGGGGAAACGGCATTGTGATGTCACAATGGGGGAAATGGCATTGTGATGTCACAATGGGGAAAGGGCATTGTGATGTCACAGTAGGGAAAACGGCATTGTGATGTCACAATGGGGGAAATGGCATTGTGATGTCACAATGGGGGAAAGGGCATTGTGATGTCACAATGTGGAAAACGGCATTGTGATGTCACAATGGGGGAAAGGGCATTGCGATGTCACAATGGGGAAAACTGCATTGTGATGTCACAATGGGGGAAAGGGCATTGTGATGTCACAATGGGGAAAACGGCATTGTAATGTCACAATGGGGGAAATGGAATTGTGATGTCACAATGGGAAAAACAGCATTGTGATGTCACAATGGGGGAAACGGCATTGTGATATCACAATGGGGAAAGGGCATTGTGATGTCACAATGGAGGAAATGGCATTGTGGTGTCACAATAGGGAAAACGGCATTGCGATGTCACAATGGGGGAAAGGGCATTGTGATGTCACAATGTGGTAAACTGCATTGTGATGTCACAATGGGGGAAACGGCATTGTGATGTCACAATGGGGGAAATGGCATTGTGATGTCACAATGGGGGAAATGGCATTGTGATGTCACAATGGGGGAAATGGCATTGTGATGTCACAATGGGGGAAATGGCATTGTGATGTCACAATGGGGGAAATGGCATTGTGATGTCACAATGGGGGAAACGGCATTGTGATGTCACAATGGGGGAAATGGCATTGTGATGTCACAATGGGGGAAAGGGCATTGTGATGTCACAATGGGGTAAACTGCATTGTGATGTCACAATGGGGGAAAGGGCATTGTGATGTCACAATGCGGAAAACGGCATTGAGATGTCACAATGGGGGAAACTGCATTGTGATGTCACAATGGGGAAAACTGCATTGTGATGTCACAATGGGGGAAAAGGCATTGTGATGTCACAATGTGGGAAATGGCATTGTGATGTCACAATAGGGAAAACAGCATTGTGATGTCACAATGGGGGAAAGGGCATTCTGATGTCACAATGTGGTTAACTGCATTGTGATGTCACAATGGGGGAAATGGCATTGTGATGTCACAATGGGGGAAATGGCATTGTGATGTCACAATGGGGAAAGGGCATTGTGATGTCACAATGGAGGAAATGGCATTGTGATGTCACAATAGGGAAACGGCATTGTGATGTCACAATGGGGGAAAGGGCATTGTGATGTCACAATGGGGTAAACTGCATTCTGATGTCACAATGGGGGAAACGGCATTGTGATGTCACAATGGGGGAAATGGCATTGTGATGTCACAATGGGGAAAGGGCATTGTGATGTCACAGTAGGGAAAACGGCATTGTGATGTCACAATGGGGGAAAGGGCATTGTGATGTCACAATGGGGTAAACTGCATTGTGATGTCACAATGGGGGAAACGGCATTGTGATGTCACAATGGGGGAAAGGGCATTGTGATGTCACAATGGGGTAAACTGCATTGTGATGTCACAATGGGGGAAAGGGCATTGTGATGTCACAATGGGGTAAACTGCATTGTGATGTCACAATAGCGGAAACGGCATTGTGATGTCACAATGGGGGAAATGGCATTGTGATGTCACAATGGGGGAAAGGGCATTGTGATGTCACAATAGGGAAAACGGCATTGTGATGTCACAATGGGGGAAATGGCATTGTGATGTCACACTGGGGGGAATGGCATTGTGATGTCACAATGGGGTAAACTGCATTGTGTTGTCACAATGGGGCAACGGCATTGTGATGTCACAATGGGGGAAATGGCATTGTGATGTCACAATGGGGGAAAGGGCATTGTGATGTCACAATGGGGGAAAGCACATTGTGATGTCACAATGGGGAAAACTGCATTGTGATGTCACAATGGGGGAAAGGGCATTGTGATGTCACAATGGGGGAAAGGGCATTGTGATGTCACAAAGGGGGAAAGGGCATTGTGATGTCACAATGGGGGAAAGGACATTGTGATGTCACAATGGGGGAAACGGCATTGTGATGTCCCAATGGGGAAACGGCATTGTGATGTCACAATGGGGGAAAGGGCATTGTGATGTCACAATGGGGAAAACTGCATTGTGATGTCACAATGGGGGAAATGGCATTGTGATGTCACAATGGGGGAAATGGCATTGTGATGTCACAATGGGTGAAATGGCATTGTGATGTCACAATGGGGGAAAGAGCATTGTGATGTCACAATGGGGGAAAGAGCATTGTGATGTCACAATAGGGAAAACGGCATTGTAATGTCACAATGGGGGAAATGGCATTGTGATGTCACAATGGGGGAAAGGGCATTGTGATGTCACAATGTGGAAAACGGCATTGTGATGTCACAATGGGGGAAAGGGCATTGCGATGTCACAATGGGGAAAACTGCATTGTGATGTCACAATGGGGGAAAGGGCATTGTGGTGTCACAATGGGGAAAACGGCATTGTAATGTCACAATGGGGGAAATGGAATTGTGATGTCACAATGGGAAAAACAGCATTGTGATGTCACAATGGGGGAAACGGCATTGTGATATCACAATGGGGAAAGGGCATTGTGATGTCACAATGGAGGAAATGGCATTGTGATGTCACAATAGGGAAAACGGCATTGTGATGTCACAATGGGGGAAAGGGCATTGTGATGTCACAATGTGGTAAACTGCATTGTGATGTCACAATGGGGGAAACGGCATTGTGATGTCACAATGGGGGAAATGGAATTGTGATGTCACAATGGGGGAAATGGCATTGTGATGTCACAATGGGGGAAATGGCATTGTGATGTCACAATGGGGGAAATGGCATTGTGATGTCACAATGGGGGAAACGGCATTGTGATGTCACAATGGGGGAAACGGCATTGTGATGTCACAATGGGGGAAATGGCATTGTGATGTCACAATGGGGGAAAGGGCATTGTGATGTCACAATGGGGTAAACTGCATTGTGATGTCACAATGGGGGAAAGGGCATTGTGATGTCACAATGGGGTAAACTGCATTGTGATGTCACAATGGGGGAAATGGCATTGTGATGTCACAATGGGGGAAATGGCATTGTGATGTCACACTGGGGGAAATGGCATTGTGATGTCACAATGGGGAAAAGGGCATTGTGATGTCACAATGGGGAAAACGGCATTGTGATGTCACAATGGGGGAAAGGGCATTGTGATGTCACAATGGGGTAAACTGCATTCTGATGTCACAATGGGGGAAACGGCATTGTGATGTCACAATGGGGGAAATGGCATTGTGATGTCACAATGGGGAAAGGGCATTGTGATGTCACAGTAGGGAAAACGGCATTGTGATGTCACAATGGGGGAAATGGCATTGTGATGTCACAATGGGGGAAAGGGCATTGTGATGTCACAATGTGGAAAACGGCATTGTGATGTCACAATGGGGGAAAGGGCATTGCGATGTCACAATGGGGAAAACTGCATTGTGATGTCACAATGGGGGAAAGGGCATTGTGATGTCACAATGGGGAAAACGGCATTGTAATGTCACAATGGGGGAAATGGAATTGTGATGTCACAATGGGAAAAACAGCATTGTGATGTCACAATGGGGGAAACGGCATTGTGATATCACAATGGGGAAAGGGCATTGTGATGTCACAATGGAGGAAATGGCATTGTGGTGTCACAATAGGGAAAACGGCATTGCGATGTCACAATGGGGGAAAGGGCATTGTGATGTCACAATGTGGTAAACTGCATTGTGATGTCACAATGGGGGAAACGGCATTGTGATGTCACAATGGGGGAAATGGCATTGTGATGTCACAATGGGGGAAATGGCATTGTGATGTCACAATGGGGGAAATGGCATTGTGATGTCACAATGGGGGAAATGGCATTGTGATGTCACAATGGGGGAAATGGCATTGTGATGTCACAATGGGGGAAACGGCATTGTGATGTCACAATGGGGGAAATGGCATTGTGATGTCACAATGGGGGAAAGGGCATTGTGATGTCACAATGGGGTAAACTGCATTGTGATGTCACAATGGGGGAAAGGGCATTGTGATGTCACAATGCGGAAAACGGCATTGAGATGTCACAATGGGGGAAACTGCATTGTGATGTCACAATGGGGAAAACTGCATTGTGATGTCACAATGGGGGAAAAGGCATTGTGATGTCACAATGTGGGAAATGGCATTGTGATGTCACAATAGGGAAAACAGCATTGTGATGTCACAATGGGGGAAAGGGCATTCTGATGTCACAATGTGGTTAACTGCATTGTGATGTCACAATGGGGGAAATGGCATTGTGATGTCACAATGGGGGAAATGGCATTGTGATGTCACAATGGGGAAAGGGCATTGTGATGTCACAATGGAGGAAATGGCATTGTGATGTCACAATAGGGAAACGGCATTGTGATGTCACAATGGGGGAAAGGGCATTGTGATGTCACAATGGGGTAAACTGCATTCTGATGTCACAATGGGGGAAACGGCATTGTGATGTCACAATGGGGGAAATGGCATTGTGATGTCACAATGGGGAAAGGGCATTGTGATGTCACAGTAGGGAAAACGGCATTGTGATGTCACAATGGGGGAAAGGGCATTGTGATGTCACAATGGGGTAAACTGCATTGTGATGTCACAATGGGGGAAACGGCATTGTGATGTCACAATGGGGGAAAGGGCATTGTGATGTCACAATGGGGTAAACTGCATTGTGATGTCACAATGGGGGAAAGGGCATTGTGATGTCACAATGGGGTAAACTGCATTGTGATGTCACAATAGCGGAAACGGCATTGTGATGTCACAATGGGGGAAATGGCATTGTGATGTCACAATGGGGGAAAGGGCATTGTGATGTCACAATAGGGAAAACGGCATTGTGATGTCACAATGGGGGAAATGGCATTGTGATGTCACACTGGGGGGAATGGCATTGTGATGTCACAATGGGGTAAACTGCATTGTGTTGTCACAATGGGGCAACGGCATTGTGATGTCACAATGGGGGAAATGGCATTGTGATGTCACAATGGGGGAAAGGGCATTGTGATGTCACAATGGGGGAAAGCACATTGTGATGTCACAATGGGGAAAACTGCATTGTGATGTCACAATGGGGGAAAGGGCATTGTGATGTCACAATGGGGGAAAGGGCATTGTGATGTCACAAAGGGGGAAAGGGCATTGTGATGTCACAATGGGGGAAAGGACATTGTGATGTCACAATGGGGGAAACGGCATTGTGATGTCCCAATGGGGAAACGGCATTGTGATGTCACAATGGGGGAAAGGGCATTGTGATGTCACAATGGGGAAAACTGCATTGTGATGTCACAATGGGGGAAAGGGCATTGTGATGTCACAATGGGGAAAACGGCATTGTAATGTCACAATGGGGGAAATGGAATTGTGATGTCACAATGGGAAAAACAGCATTGTGATGTCACAATGGGGGAAACGGCATTGTGATATCACAATGGGGAAAGGGCATTGTGATGTCACAATGGAGGAAATGGCATTGTGATGTCACAATAGGGAAAACGGCATTGCGATGTCACAATGGGGGAAAGGGCATTGTGATGTCACAATGTGGTAAACTGCATTGTGATGTCACAATGGGGGAAACGGCATTGTGATGTCACAATGGGGGAAATGGCATTGTGATGTCACAATGGGGGAAATGGCATTGTGATGTCACAATGGGGGAAATGGCATTGTGATGTCACAATGGGGGAAATGGCATTGTGATGTCACAATGGGGGAAATGGCATTGTGATGTCACAATGGGGGAAATGGCATTGTATGTCACAATGGGGGAAACGGCATTGTGATGTCACAATGGGGGAAATGGCATTGTGATGTCACAATGGGGGAAAGGGCATTCTGATGTTACAATGGGGTAAACTGCATTGTGATGTCACAATGGGGGAAAGGGCATTGTGATGTCACAATGCGGAAAACGGCATTGTGATGTCACAATGGGGGAAACTGCATTGTGATGTCACAATGGGGGAAACGGCATTGTGATATCACAATGGGGAAAGGGCATTGTGATGTCACAATGGAGGAAATGGCATTGTGATGTCACAATAGGGAAAACGGCATTGTGATGTCACAATGGGGGAAAGGGCATTGTGATGTCACAATGTGGTAAACTGCATTGTGATGTCACAATGGGGGAAACGGCATTGTGATGTCACAATGGAGGAAATGGCATTGTGATGTCACAATAGGGAAACGGCATTGTGATGTCACAATGGGGGAAAGGGCATTGTGATGTCACAATGGGGTAAACTGCATTCTGATGTCACAATGGGGGAAACGGCATTGTGATGTCACAATGGGGGAAATGGCATTGTGATGTCACAATGGGGAAAGGGCATTGTGATGTCACAGTAGGGAAAACGGCATTGTGATGTCACAATGGGGGAAAGGGCATTGTGATGTCACAAAGGGGTAAACTGCATTGTGATGTCACAATGGGGGAAACGGCATTGTGATGTCACAATGGGGGAAAGGGCATTGTGATGTCACAATGGGGTAAACTGCATTGTGATGTCACAATGGGGGAAACGGCATTGTGATGTCACAATGGGGGAAATGGCATTGTGATGTCACAATGGGGGAAAGGGCATTGTGATGTCACAATAGGGAAAACGGCATTGTGATGTCACAATGGGGGAAATGGCATTGTGATGTCACACTGGGGGAAATGGCATTGTGATGTCACAATGGGGTAAACTGCATTGTGTTGTCACAATGGGGCAACGGCATTGTGATGTCACAATGGGGGAAATGGCATTGTGATGTCACAATGGGGGAAAGGGCATTGTGATGTCACAATGGGGGAAAGCACATTGTGATGTCACAATGGGGAAAACTGCATTGTGATGTCACAATGGGGGAGAGGGCATTGTGATGTCACAATGGGGGAAAGGGCATTGTGATGTCACAATGGGGGAAAGGACATTGTGATGTCACAATGGGGGAAACGGCATTGTGATGTCCCAATGGGGAAAACGGCATTGTGATGTCACAATGGGGGAAATGGCATTGTGATGTCACAATGGGGGAAATGGCATTGTGATGTCACACTGGGGGAAATGGCATTGTGATGTCACAATGGGGAAAAGGGCATTGTGATGTCACAATGGGAAAAAACGGCATTGTGATGTCACAATGGGGGAAAGGGCATTGTGATGTCACAATGGGGTAAACTGCATTGTGATGTCACAATGGGGGAAACGGCATTGTGATGTCACAATGGGGGAAAGGGCATTGTGATGTCACAATAGGGAAAACGGCATTGTGATGTCACAATGGGGGAAATGGCATTGTGATGTCACAATGGGGGAAAGGGCATTGTGATGTCACAATGGGGAAAATGGCATTGTGATGTCACAATGGGGGAAAGGGCATTGCGATGTCACAATGGGGAAAACTGCATTGTGATGTCAGAATGGGGGAAAGGGCATTGTGATGTCACAATGCAGAAAACGGCATTGTGATGTCACAATGGGGGAAATGGCATTGTGATGTCACAATGGGGGAAATGGCATTGTGATATCACAATGGGGGAAATGGCATTGTGATGTCACAATGGGGGAAATGGCATTGTGATGTCACAATGGGTGAAATGGCATTGTGATGTCACAATGGGGGAAAGAGCATTGTGATGTCACAATGGGGGAAAGAGCATTGTGATGTCACAATAGGGAAAACGGCATTGTAATGTCACAATGGGGGAAATGGCATTGTGATGTCACAATGGGGGAAAGGGCATTGTGATGTCACAATGTGGAAAACGGCATTGTGATGTCACAATGGGGGAAAGGGCATTGCGATGTCACAATGGGGAAAACTGCATTGTGATGTCACAATGGGGGAATGGGCATTGTGGTGTCACAATGGGGAAAACGGCATTGTAATGTCACAATGGGGGAAATGGAATTGTGATGTCACAATGGGAAAAACAGCATTGTGATGTCACAATGGGGGAAACGGCATTGTGATATCACAATGGGGAAAGGGCATTGTGATGTCACAATGGGGGAAATGGCATTGTGATGTCACAATGGGGGAAATGGCATTGTGATGTCACAATGGGGGAAATGGCATTGTGATGTCACAATGGGGGAAACGGCATTGTGATGTCACAATGGGGGAAACGGCATTGTGATGTCACAATGGGGGAAATGGCATTGTGATGTCACAATGGGGGAAAGGGCATTGTGATGTCACAATGGGGTAAACTGCATTGTGATGTCACAATGGGGGAAAGGGCATTGTGATGTCACAATGGGGGAAATGGCATTGTGATGTCACAATGGGGGAAATGGCATTGTGATGTCACACTGGGGGAAATGGCATTGTGATGTCACAATGGGGAAAAGGGCATTGTGATGTCACAATGGGGAAAACGGCAATGTGATGTCACAATGGGGGAAAGGGCATTGTGATGTCACAATGGGGTAAACTGCATTCTGATGTCACAATGGGGGAAACGGCATTGTGATGTCACAATGGGGGAAATGGCATTGTGATGTCACAATGGGGAAAGGGCATTGTGATGTCACAGTAGGGAAAACGGCATTGTGATGTCACAATGGGGGAAAGGGCATTGCGATGTCACAATGGGGGAAAGGGCATTGTGATGTCACAATGTGGAAAACGGCATTGTGATGTCACAATGGGGGAAAGGGCATTGCGATGTCACAATGGGGAAAACTGCATTGTGATGTCACAATGGGGGAAAGGGCATTGTGATGTCACAATGGGGAAAACGGCATTGTAATGTCACAATGGGGGAAATGGAATTGTGATGTCACAATGGGAAAAACAGCATTGTGATGTCACAATGGGGGAAACGGCATTGTGATATCACAATGGGGAAAGGGCATTGTGATGTCACAATGGAGGAAATGGCATTGTGGTGTCACAATAGGGAAAACGGCATTGCGATGTCACAATGGGGGAAAGGGCATTGTGATGTCACAATGTGGTAAACTGCATTGTGATGTCACAATGGGGGAAACGGCATTGTGATGTCACAATGGGGGAAATGGCATTGTGATGTCACAATGGGGGAAATGGCATTGTGATGTCACAATGGGGGAAATGGCATTGTGATGTCACAATGGGGGAAATGGCATTGTGATGTCACAATGGGGGAAACGGCATTGTGATGTCACAATGGGGGAAACGGCATTGTGATGTCACAATGGGGGAAATGGCATTGTGATGTCACAATGGGGGAAAGGGCATTGTGATGTCACAATGGGGTAAACTGCATTGTGATGTCACAATGGGGGAAAGGGCATTGTGATGTCACAATGCGGAAAACGGCATTGAGATGTCACAATGGGGGAAACTGCATTGTGATGTCACAATGGGGAAAACTGCATTGTGATGTCACAATGGGGGAAAAGGCATTGTGATGTCACAATGTGGGAAATGGCATTGTGATGTCACAATAGGGAAAACAGCATTGTGATGTCACAATGGGGGAAAGGGCATTCTGATGTCACAATGTGGTTAACTGCATTGTGATGTCACAATGGGGGAAATGGCATTGTGATGTCACAATGGGGGAAATGGCATTGTGATGTCACAATGGGGAAAGGGCATTGTGATGTCACAATTGAGGAAATGGCATTGTGATGTCACAATAGGGAAACGGCATTGTGATGTCACAATGGGGGAAAGGGCATTGTGATGTCACAATGGGGTAAACTGCATTCTGATGTCACAATGGGGGAAACGGCATTGTGATGTCACAATGGGGGAAATGGCATTGTGATGTCACAATGGGGAAAGGGCATTGTGATGTCACAGTAGGGAAAACGGCATTGTGATGTCACAATGGGGGAAAGGGCATTGTGATGTCACAATGGGGTAAACTGCATTGTGATGTCACAATGGGGGAAACGGCATTGTGATGTCACAATGGGGGAAAGGGCATTGTGATGTCACAATGGGGTAAACTGCATTGTGATGTCACAATGGGGGAAAGGGCATTGTGATGTCACAATGGGGTAAACTGCATTGTGATGTCACAATGGGGGAAACGGCATTGTGATGTCACAATGGGGGAAATGGCATTGTGATGTCACAATGGGGGAAAGGGCATTGTGATGTCACAATAGGGAAAACGGCATTGTGATGTCACAATGGGGGAAATGGCATTGTGATGTCACACTGGGGGGAATGGCATTGTGATGTCACAATGGGGTAAACTGCATTGTGTTGTCACAATGGGGCAACGGCATTGTGATGTCACAATGGGGGAAATGGCATTGTGATGTCACAATGGGGGAAAGGGCATTGTGATGTCACAATGGGGGAAAGCACATTGTGATGTCACAATGGGGAAAACTGCATTGTGATGTCACAATGGGGGAAAGGGCATTGTGATGTCACAATGGGGGAAAGGGCATTGTGATGTCACAATGGGGGAAAGGACATTGTGATGTCACAATGGGGGAAACGGCATTGTGATGTCCCAATGGGGAAACGGCATTGTGATGTCACAATGGGGGAAAGGGCATTGTGATGTCACAATGGGGTAAACTGCATTGTGATGTCACAATGGGGGAAATGGCATTGTGATGTCACTATGGGGGAAATGGCATTGTGATGTCACACTGGGGGAAATGGCATTGTGATGTCACAATGGGGAAAAGGGCATTGTGATGTCACAATGGGAAAAAAACGGCATTGTGATGTCACAATGGGGGAAAGGGCATTGTGATGTCACAATGGGGTAAACTGCATTGTGATGTCACAATGGGGGAAACGGCATTGTGATGTCACAATGGGGGAAAGGGCATTGTGATGTCACAATAGGGAAAACGGCATTGTGATGTCACAATGGGGGAAACGGCATTGTGATGTCACAATGGGGGAAAGGGCATTGTGATGTCACAATGGGGTAAACTGCATTGTGATGTCACAATGGGGGAAACGGCATTGTGATGTCACAATGGGGGAAAGGGCATTGTGATGTCACAATAGGGAAAACGGCATTGTGATGTCACAATAGGGAAAACAGCATTGTGATGTCACAATGGGGGAAAGGGCATTCTGATGTCACAATGTGGTTAACTGCATTGTGATGTCACAATGGGGGAAATGGCATTGTGATGTCACAATGGGGGAAATGGCATTGTGATGTCACAATGGGGAAAGGGCATTGTGATGTCACAATGGAGGAAATGGCATTGTGATGTCACAATAGGGAAACGGCATTGTGATGTCACAATGGGGGAAAGGGCATTGTGATGTCACAATGGGGTAAACTGCATTCTGATGTCACAATGGGGGAAACGGCATTGTGATGTCACAATGGGGGAAATGGCATTGTGATGTCACAATGGGGAAAGGGCATTGTGATGTCACAGTAGGGAAAACGGCATTGTGATGTCACAATGGGGGAAAGGGCATTGTGATGTCACAATGGGGTAAACTGCATTGTGATGTCACAATGGGGGAAACGGCATTGTGATGTCACAATGGGGGAAAGGGCATTGTGATGTCACAATGGGGTAAACTGCATTGTGATGTCACAATGGGGGAAACAGCATTGTGATGTCACAATGGGGGAAATGGCATTGTGATGTCACAATGGGGGAAAGGGCATTGTGATGTCACAATAGGGAAAACGGCATTGTGATGTCACAATGGGGGAAATGGCATTGTGATGTCACACTGGGGGAAATGGCATTGTGATGTCACAATGGGGTAAACTGCATTGTGTTGTCACAATGGGGCAACGGCATTGTGATGTCACAATGGGGGAAATGGCATTGTGATGTCACAATGGGGGAAACTGCATTGTGATGTCACAATGGGGGAGAGGGCATTGTGATGTCACAATGGGTGAAAGGGCATTGTGATGTCACAATGGGGGAAAGGACATTGTGATGTCACAATGGGGGAAACAGCATTGTGATGTCCCAATGGGGAAAACGGCATTGTGATGTCACAATGGGGGAAAGGGCATTGTGATGTCACAATGGGGTAAACTGCATTGTGATGTCACAATGGGGGAAATGGCATTGTGATGTCACAATGGGGGAAATGGCATTGTGATGTCACACTGGGGGAAATGGCATTGTGATGTCACAATGGGGAAAAGGGCATTGTGATGTCACAATGGGAAAAAACGGCATTGTGATGTCACAATGGGGGAAAGGGCATTGTGATGTCACAATGGGGTAAACTGCATTGTGATGTCACAATGGGGGAAACGGCATTGTGATGTCACAATGGGGGAAAGGGCATTGTGATGTCACAATAGGGAAAACGGCATTGTGATGTCACAATGGGGGAAATGGCATTGTGATGTCACAATGGGGGAAAGGGCATTGTGATGTCACAATGGGGAAAATGGCATTGTGATGTCACAATGGGGGAAAGGGCATTGCGATGTCACAATGGGGAAAACTGCATTGTGATGTCAGAATGGGGGAAAGGGCATTGTGAAGTCACAATGCAGAAAACGGCATTGTGATGTCACAATGGGGGAAATGGCATTGTGATGTCACAATGGGGGAAATGGCATTGTGATATCACAATGGGGGAAATGGCATTGTGATGTCACAATGGGGGAAATGGCATTGTGATGTCACAATGGGTGAAATGGCATTGTGATGTCACAATGGGGGAAAGAGCATTGTGATGTCACAATGGGGGAAAGAGCATTGTGATGTCACAATAGGGAAAACGGCATTGTAATGTCACAATGGGGGAAATGGCATTGTGATGTCACAATGGGGGAAAGGGCATTGTGATGTCACAATGTGGAAAACGGCATTGTGATGTCACAATGGGGGAAAGGGCATTGCGATGTCACAATGGGGAAAACTGCATTGTGATGTCACAATGGGGGAAAGGGCATTGTGGTGTCACAATGGGGAAAACGGCATTGTAATGTCACAATGGGGGAAATGGAATTGTGATGTCACAATAGGAAAAACAGCATTGTGATGTCACAATGGGGGAAACGGCATTGTGATATCACAATGGGGAAAGGGCATTGTGATGTCACAATGGAGGAAATGGCATTGTGATGTCACAATAGGGAAAACGGCATTGTGATGTCACAATGGGGGAAAGGGCATTGTGATGTCACAATGTGGTAAACTGCATTGTGATGTCACAATGGGGGAAACGGCATTGTGATGTCACAATGGGGGAAATGGAATTGTGATGTCACAATGGGGGAAATGGCATTGTGATGTCACAATGGGGGAAATGGCATTGTGATGTCACAATGGGGGAAATGGCATTGTGATGTCACAATGGGGGAAACGGCATTGTGATGTCACAATGGGGGAAACGGCATTGTGATGTCACAATGGGGGAAATGGCATTGTGATGTCACAATGGGGGAAAGGGCATTGTGATGTCACAATGGGGTAAACTGCATTGTGATGTCACAATGGGGGAAAGGGCATTGTGATGTCACAATGGGGTAAACTGCATTGTGATGTCACAATGGGGGAAATGGCATTGTGATGTCACAATGGGGGAAATGGCATTGTGATGTCACACTGGGGGAAATGGCATTGTGATGTCACAATGGGGAAAAGGGCATTGTGATGTCACAATGGGGAAAACGGCATTGTGATGTCACAATGGGGGAAAGGGCATTGTGATGTCACAATGGGGTAAACTGCATTCTGATGTCACAATGGGGGAAACGGCATTGTGATGTCACAATGGGGGAAATGGCATTGTGATGTCACAATGGGGAAAGGGCATTGTGATGTCACAGTAGGGAAAACGGCATTGTGATGTCACAATGGGGGAAATGGCATTGTGATGTCACAATGGGGGAAAGGGCATTGTGATGTCACAATGTGGAAAACGGCATTGTGATGTCACAATGGGGGAAAGGGCATTGCGATGTCACAATGGGGAAAACTGCATTGTGATGTCACAATGGGGGAAAGGGCATTGTGATGTCACAATGGGGAAAACGGCATTGTAATGTCACAATGGGGGAAATGGAATTGTGATGTCACAATGGGAAAAACAGCATTGTGATGTCACAATGGGGGAAACGGCATTGTGATATCACAATGGGGAAAGGGCATTGTGATGTCACAATGGAGGAAATGGCATTGTGGTGTCACAATAGGGAAAACGGCATTGCGATGTCACAATGGGGGAAAGGGCATTGTGATGTCACAATGTGGTAAACTGCATTGTGATGTCACAATGGGGGAAACGGCATTGTGATGTCACAATGGGGGAAATGGCATTGTGATGTCACAATGGGGGAAATGGCATTGTGATGTCACAATGGGGGAAATGGCATTGTGATGTCACAATGGGGGAAATGGCATTGTGATGTCACAATGGGGGAAATGGCATTGTGATGTCACAATGGGGGAAACGGCATTGTGATGTCACAATGGGGGAAATGGCATTGTGATGTCACAATGGGGGAAAGGGCATTGTGATGTCACAATGGGGTAAACTGCATTGTGATGTCACAATGGGGGAAAGGGCATTGTGATGTCACAATGCGGAAAACGGCATTGAGATGTCACAATGGGGGAAACTGCATTGTGATGTCACAATGGGGAAAACTGCATTGTGATGTCACAATGGGGGAAAAGGCATTGTGATGTCACAATGTGGGAAATGGCATTGTGATGTCACAATAGGGAAAACAGCATTGTGATGTCACAATGGGGGAAAGGGCATTCTGATGTCACAATGTGGTTAACTGCATTGTGATGTCACAATGGGGGAAATGGCATTGTGATGTCACAATGGGGGAAATGGCATTGTGATGTCACAATGGGGAAAGGGCATTGTGATGTCACAATGGAGGAAATGGCATTGTGATGTCACAATAGGGAAACGGCATTGTGATGTCACAATGGGGGAAAGGGCATTGTGATGTCACAATGGGGTAAACTGCATTCTGATGTCACAATGGGGGAAACGGCATTGTGATGTCACAATGGGGGAAATGGCATTGTGATGTCACAATGGGGAAAGGGCATTGTGATGTCACAGTAGGGAAAACGGCATTGTGATGTCACAATGGGGGAAAGGGCATTGTGATGTCACAATGGGGTAAACTGCATTGTGATGTCACAATGGGGGAAACGGCATTGTGATGTCACAATGGGGGAAAGGGCATTGTGATGTCACAATGGGGTAAACTGCATTGTGATGTCACAATGGGGGAAAGGGCATTGTGATGTCACAATGGGGTAAACTGCATTGTGATGTCACAATGGCGGAAACGGCATTGTGATGTCACAATGGGGGAAATGGCATTGTGATGTCACAATGGGGGAAAGGGCATTGTGATGTCACAATAGGGAAAACGGCATTGTGATGTCACAATGGGGGAAATGGCATTGTGATGTCACACTGGGGGGAATGGCATTGTGATGTCACAATGGGGTAAACTGCATTGTGTTGTCACAATGGGGCAACGGCATTGTGATGTCACAATGGGGGAAATGGCATTGTGATGTCACAATGGGGGAAAGGGCATTGTGATGTCACAATGGGGGAAAGCACATTGTGATGTCACAATGGGGAAAACTGCATTGTGATGTCACAATGGGGGAAAGGGCATTGTGATGTCACAATGGGGGAAAGGGCATTGTGATGTCACAATGGGGGAAAGGGCATTGTGATGTCACAATGGGGGAAAGGACATTGTGATGTCACAATGGGGGAAACGGCATTGTGATGTCCCAATGGGGAAACGGCATTGTGATGTCACAATGGGGGAAAGGGCATTGTGATGTCACAATGGGGAAAACTGCATTGTGATGTCACAATGGGGGAAAGGGCATTGTGATGTCACAATGGGGAAAACGGCATTGTAATGTCACAATGGGGGAAATGGAATTGTGATGTCACAATGGGAAAAACAGCATTGTGATGTCACAATGGGGGAAACGGCATTGTGATATCACAATGGGGAAAGGGCATTGTGATGTCACAATGGAGGAAATGGCATTGTGATGTCACAATAGGGAAAACGGCATTGCGATGTCACAATGGGGGAAAGGGCATTGTGATGTCACAATGTGGTAAACTGCATTGTGATGTCACAATGGGGGAAACGGCATTGTGATGTCACAATGGGGGAAATGGCATTGTGATGTCACAATGGGGGAAATGGCATTGTGATGTCACAATGGGGGAAATGGCATTGTGATGTCACAATGGGGGAAATGGCATTGTGATGTCACAATGGGGGAAATGGCATTGTGATGTCACAATGGGGGAAATGGCATTGTATGTCACAATGGGGGAAACGGCATTGTGATGTCACAATGGGGGAAATGGCATTGTGATGTCACAATGGGGGAAAGGGCATTCTGATGTTACAATGGGGTAAACTGCATTGTGATGTCACAATGGGGGAAAGGGCATTGTGATGTCACAATGCGGAAAACGGCATTGTGATGTCACAATGGGGGAAACTGCATTGTGATGTCACAATGGGGGAAACGGCATTGTGATATCACAATGGGGAAAGGGCATTGTGATGTCACAATGGAGGAAATGGCATTGTGATGTCACAATAGGGAAAACGGCATTGTGATGTCACAATGGGGGAAAGGGCATTGTGATGTCACAATGTGGTAAACTGCATTGTGATGTCACAATGGGGGAAACGGCATTGTGATGTCACAATGGGGGAAATGGAATTGTGATGTCACAATGGGGGAAATGGCATTGTGATGTCACAATGGGGGAAATGGCATTGTGATGTCACAATGGGGGAAATGGCATTGTGATGTCACAATGGGGGAAACGGCATTGTGATGTCACAATGGGGGAAACGGCATTGTGATGTCACAATGGGGGAAATGGCATTGTGATGTCACAATGGGGGAAAGGGCATTGTGATGTCACAATGGGGTAAACTGCATTGTGATGTCACAATGGGGGAAAGGGCATTGTGATGTCACAATGGGGTAAACTGCATTGTGATGTCACAATGGGGGAAATGGCATTGTGATGTCACAATGGGGGAAATGGCATTGTGATGTCACACTGGGGGAAATGGTATTGTGATGTCACAATGGGGAAAAGGGCATTGTGATGTCACAATGGGGAAAACGGCATTGTGATGTCACAATGGGGGAAAGGGCATTGTGATGTCACAATGGGGTAAACTGCATTCTGATGTCACAATGGGGGAAACGGCATTGTGATGTCACAATGGGGGAAATGGCATTGTGATGTCACAATGGGGAAAGGGCATTGTGATGTCACAGTAGGGAAAACGGCATTGTGATGTCACAATGGGGGAAATGGCATTGTGATGTCACAATGGGGGAAAGGGCATTGTGATGTCACAATGTGGAAAACGGCATTGTGATGTCACAATGGGGGAAAGGGCATTGCGATGTCACAATGGGGAAAACTGCATTGTGATGTCACAATGGGGGAAAGGGCATTGTGATGTCACAATGGGGAAAACGGCATTGTAATGTCACAATGGGGGAAATGGAATTGTGATGTCACAATGGGAAAAACAGCATTGTGATGTCACAATGGGGGAAACGGCATTGTGATATCACAATGGGGAAAGGGCATTGTGATGTCACAATGGAGGAAATGGCATTGTGGTGTCACAATAGGGAAAACGGCATTGCGATGTCACAATGGGGGAAAGGGCATTGTGATGTCACAATGTGGTAAACTGCATTGTGATGTCACAATGGGGGAAACGGCATTGTGATGTCACAATGGGGGAAATGGCATTGTGATGTCACAATGGGGGAAATGGCATTGTGATGTCACAACGGGGGAAATGGCATTGTGATGTCACAATGGGGGAAATGGCATTGTGATGTCACAATGGGGGAAATGGCATTGTGATGTCACAATGGGGGAAACGGCATTGTGATGTCACAATGGGGGAAATGGCATTGTGATGTCACAATGGGGGAAAGGGCATTGTGATGTCACAATGGGGTAAACTGCATTGTGATGTCACAATGGGGGAAAGGGCATTGTGATGTCACAATGCGGAAAACGGCATTGAGATGTCACAATGGGGGAAACTGCATTGTGATGTCACAATGGGGAAAACTGCATTGTGATGTCACAATGGGGGAAAAGGCATTGTGATGTCACAATGTGGGAAATGGCATTGTGATGTCACAATAGGGAAAACAGCATTGTGATGTCACAATGGGGGAAAGGGCATTCTGATGTCACAATGTGGTTAACTGCATTGTGATGTCACAATGGGGGAAATGGCATTGTGATGTCACAATGGGGGAAATGGCATTGTGATGTCACAATGGGGAAAGGGCATTGTGATGTCACAATGGAGGAAATGGCATTGTGATGTCACAATAGGGAAACGGCATTGTGATGTCACAATGGGGGAAAGGGCATTGTGATGTCACAATGGGGAAAGGGCATTGTGATGTCACAGTAGGGAAAACGGCATTGTGATGTCACAATGGGGGAAAGGGCATTCTGATGTCACAATGTGGTTAACTGCATTGTGATGTCACAATGGGGGAAACGGCATTGTGATGTCACAATGGGGGAAAGGGCATTGTGATGTCACAATGGGGTAAACTGCATTGTGATGTCACAATGGGGGAAAGGGCATTGTGATGTCACAATGGGGTAAACTGCATTGTGATGTCACAATGGCGGAAACGGCATTGTGATGTCACAATGGGGGAAATGGCATTGTGATGTCACAATGGGGGAAAGGGCATTGTGATGTCACAATAGGGAAAACGGCATTGTGATGTCACAATGGGGGAAATGGCATTGTGATGTCACACTGGGGGGAATGGCATTGTGATGTCACAATGGGGTAAACTGCATTGTGTTGTCACAATGGGGCAACGGCATTGTGATGTCACAATGGGGGAAATGGCATTGTGATGTCACAATGGGGGAAAGGGCATTGTGATGTCACAATGGGGGAAAGCACATTGTGATGTCACAATGGGGAAAACTGCATTGTGATGTCACAATGGGGGAAAGGGCATTGTGATGTCACAATGGGGGAAAGGGCATTGTGATGTCACAATGGGGGAAAGGGCATTGTGATGTCACAATGGGGGAAAGGACATTGTGATGTCACAATGGGGGAAACGGCATTGTGATGTCCCAATGGGGAAACGGCATTGTGATGTCACAATGGGGGAAAGGGCATTGTGATGTCACAATGGGGAAAACTGCATTGTGATGTCACAATGGGGGAAAGGGCATTGTGATGTCACAATGGGGAAAACGGCATTGTAATGTCACAATGGGGGAAATGGAATTGTGATGTCACAATGGGAAAAACAGCATTGTGATGTCACAATGGGGGAAACGGCATTGTGATATCACAATGGGGAAAGGGCATTGTGATGTCACAATGGAGGAAATGGCATTGTGATGTCACAATAGGGAAAACGGCATTGCGATGTCACAATGGGGGAAAGGGCATTGTGATGTCACAATGTGGTAAACTGCATTGTGATGTCACAATGGGGGAAACGGCATTGTGATGTCACAATGGGGGAAATGGCATTGTGATGTCACAATGGGGGAAATGGCATTGTGATGTCACAATGGGGGAAATGGCATTGTGATGTCACAATGGGGGAAATGGCATTGTGATGTCACAATGGGGGAAATGGCATTGTGATGTCACAATGGGGGAAATGGCATTGTATGTCACAATGGGGGAAACGGCATTGTGATGTCACAATGGGGGAAATGGCATTGTGATGTCACAATGGGGGAAAGGGCATTCTGATGTTACAATGGGGTAAACTGCATTGTGATGTCACAATGGGGGAAAGGGCATTGTGATGTCACAATGCGGAAAACGGCATTGTGATGTCACAATGGGGGAAACTGCATTGTGATGTCACAATGGGGGAAACGGCATTGTGATATCACAATGGGGAAAGGGCATTGTGATGTCACAATGGAGGAAATGGCATTGTGATGTCACAATAGGGAAAACGGCATTGTGATGTCACAATGGGGGAAAGGGCATTGTGATGTCACAATGTGGTAAACTGCATTGTGATGTCACAATGGGGGAAACGGCATTGTGATGTCACAATGGAGGAAATGGCATTGTGATGTCACAATAGGGAAACGGCATTGTGATGTCACAATGGGGGAAAGGGCATTGTGATGTCACAATGGGGTAAACTGCATTCTGATGTCACAATGGGGGAAACGGCATTGTGATGTCACAATGGGGGAAATGGCATTGTGATGTCACAATGGGGAAAGGGCATTGTGATGTCACAGTAGGGAAAACGGCATTGTGATGTCACAATGGGGGAAAGGGCATTGTGATGTCACAAAGGGGTAAACTGCATTGTGATGTCACAATGGGAGAAACGGCATTGTGATGTCACAATGGGGGAAAGGGCATTGTGATGTCACAATGGGGTAAACTGCATTGTGATGTCACAATGGGGGAAACGGCATTGTGATGTCACAATGGGGGAAATGGCATTGTGATGTCACAATGGGGGAAAGGGCATTGTGATGTCACAATAGGGAAAACGGCATTGTGATGTCACAATGGGGGAAATGGCATTGTGATGTCACACTGGGGGAAATGGCATTGTGATGTCACAATGGGGTAAACTGCATTGTGTTGTCACAATGGGGCAACGGCATTGTGATGTCACAATGGGGGAAATGGCATTGTGATGTCACAATGGGGGAAAGGGCATTGTGATGTCACAATGGGGGAAAGCACATTGTGATGTCACAATGGGGAAAACTGCATTGTGATGTCACAATGGGGGAGAGGGCATTGTGATGTCACAATGGGGGAAAGGGCATTGTGATGTCACAATGGGGGAAAGGACATTGTGATGTCACAATGGGGGAAACGGCATTGTGATGTCCCAATGGGGAAAACGGCATTGTGATGTCACAATGGGGGAAATGGCATTGTGATGTCACAATGGGGGAAATGGCATTGTGATGTCACACTGGGGGAAATGGCATTGTGATGTCACAATGGGGAAAAGGGCATTGTGATGTCACAATGGGAAAAAACGGCATTGTGATGTCACAATGGGGGAAAGGGCATTGTGATGTCACAATGGGGTAAACTGCATTGTGATGTCACAATGGGGGAAACGGCATTGTGATGTCACAATGGGGGAAAGGGCATTGTGATGTCACAATAGGGAAAACGGCATTGTGATGTCACAATGGGGGAAATGGCATTGTGATGTCACAATGGGGGAAAGGGCATTGTGATGTCACAATGGGGAAAATGGCATTGTGATGTCACAATGGGGGAAAGGGCATTGCGATGTCACAATGGGGAAAACTGCATTGTGATGTCAGAATGGGGGAAAGGGCATTGTGATGTCACAATGCAGAAAACGGCATTGTGATGTCACAATGGGGGAAATGGCATTGTGATGTCACAATGGGGGAAATGGCATTGTGATATCACAATGGGGGAAATGGCATTGTGATGTCACAATGGGGGAAATGGCATTGTGATGTCACAATGGGTGAAATGGCATTGTGATGTCACAATGGGGGAAAGAGCATTGTGATGTCACAATGGGGGAAAGAGCATTGTGATGTCACAATAGGGAAAACGGCATTGTAATGTCACAATGGGGGAAATGGCATTGTGATGTCACAATGGGGGAAAGGGCATTGTGATGTCACAATGTGGAAAACGGCATTGTGATGTCACAATGGGGGAAAGGGCATTGCGATGTCACAATGGGGAAAACTGCATTGTGATGTCACAATGGGGGAATGGGCATTGTGGTGTCACAATGGGGAAAACGGCATTGTAATGTCACAATGGGGGAAATGGAATTGTGATGTCACAATGGGAAAAACAGCATTGTGATGTCACAATGGGGGAAACGGCATTGTGATATCACAATGGGGAAAGGGCATTGTGATGTCACAATGGAGGAAATGGCATTGTGATGTCACAATAGGGAAAACGGCATTGTGATGTCACAATGGGGGAAAGGGCATTGTGATGTCACAATGTGGTAAACTGCATTGTGATGTCACAATGGGGGAAACGGCATTGTGATGTCACAATGGGGGAAATGGCATTGTGATGTCACAATGGGGGAAATGGCATTGTGATGTCACAATGGGGGAAATGGCATTGTGATGTCACAATGGGGGAAATGGCATTGTGATGTCACAATGGGGGAAACGGCATTGTGATGTCACAATGGGGGAAATGGCATTGTGATGTCACAATGGGGGAAATGGCATTGTGATGTCACAATGGGGTAAACTGCATTGTGATGTCACAATGGGGGAAATGGCATTGTGATGTCACAATGGGGGAAATGGCATTGTGATGTCACACTGGGGGAAATGGCATTGTGATGTCACAATGGGGAAAAGGGCATTGTGATGTCACAATGGGGAAAACGGCATTGTGATGTCACAATGGGGGAAAGGGCATTGTGATGTCACAATGGGGTAAACTGCATTCTGATGTCACAATGGGGGAAACGGCATTGTGATGTCACAATGGGGGAAATGGCATTGTGATGTCACAATGGGGAAAGGGCATTGTGATGTCACAGTAGGGAAAACGGCATTGTGATGTCACAATGGGGGAAATGGCATTGTGATGTCACAATGGGGGAAAGGGCATTGTGATGTCACAATGTGGAAAACGGCATTGTGATGTCACAATGGGGGAAAGGGCATTGCGATGTCACAATGGGGAAAACTGCATTGTGATGTCACAATGGGGGAAAGGGCATTGTGATGTCACAATGGGGAAAACGGCATTGTAATGTCACAATGGGGGAAATGGAATTGTGATGTCACAATGGGAAAAACAGCATTGTGATGTCACAATGGGGGAAACGGCATTGTGATATCACAATGGGGAAAGGGCATTGTGATGTCACAATGGAGGAAATGGCATTGTGGTGTCACAATAGGGAAAACGGCATTGCGATGTCACAATGGGGGAAAGGGCATTGTGATGTCACAATGTGGTAAACTGCATTGTGATGTCACAATGGGGGAAACGGCATTGTGATGTCACAATGGGGGAAATGGCATTGTGATGTCACAATGGGGGAAATGGCATTGTGATGTCACAATGGGGGAAATGGCATTGTGATGTCACAATGGGGGAAATGGCATTGTGATGTCACAATGGGGGAAATGGCATTGTGATGTCACAATGGGGGAAACGGCATTGTGATGTCACAATGGGGGAAATGGCATTGTGATGTCACAATGGGGGAAAGGGCATTGTGATGTCACAATGGGGTAAACTGCATTGTGATGTCACAATGGGGGAAAGGGCATTGTGATGTCACAATGCGGAAAACGGCATTGAGATGTCACAATGGGGGAAACTGCATTGTGATGTCACAATGGGGAAAACTGCATTGTGATGTCACAATGGGGGAAAAGGCATTGTGATGTCACAATGTGGGAAATGGCATTGTGATGTCACAATAGGGAAAACAGCATTGTGATGTCACAATGGGGGAAAGGGCATTCTGATGTCACAATGTGGTTAACTGCATTGTGATGTCACAATGGGGGAAATGGCATTGTGATGTCACAATGGGGGAAATGGCATTGTGATGTCACAATGGGGAAAGGGCATTGTGATGTCACAATGGAGGAAATGGCATTGTGATGTCACAATAGGGAAACGGCATTGTGATGTCACAATGGGGGAAAGGGCATTGTGATGTCACAATGGGGTAAACTGCATTCTGATGTCACAATGGGGGAAACGGCATTGTGATGTCACAATGGGGGAAATGGCATTGTGATGTCACAATGGGGAAAGGGCATTGTGATGTCACAGTAGGGAAAACGGCATTGTGATGTCACAATGGGGGAAAGGGCATTGTGATGTCACAATGGGGTAAACTGCATTGTGATGTCACAATGGGGGAAACGGCATTGTGATGTCACAATGGGGGAAAGGGCATTGTGATGTCACAATGGGGTAAACTGCATTGTGATGTCACAATGGGGGAAAGGGCATTGTGATGTCACAATGGGGTAAACTGCATTGTGATGTCACAATGGCGGAAACGGCATTGTGATGTCACAATGGGGGAAATGGCATTGTGATGTCACAATGGGGGAAAGGGCATTGTGATGTCACAATAGGGAAAACGGCATTGTGATGTCACAATGGGGGAAATGGCATTGTGATGTCACACTGGGGGGAATGGCATTGTGATGTCACAATGGGGTAAACTGCATTGTGTTGTCACAATGGGGCAACGGCATTGTGATGTCACAATGGGGGAAATGGCATTGTGATGTCACAATGGGGGAAAGGGCATTGTGATGTCACAATGGGGGAAAGCACATTGTGATGTCACAATGGGGAAAACTGCATTGTGATGTCACAATGGGGGAAAGGGCATTGTGATGTCACAATGGGGGAAAGGGCATTGTGATGTCACAATGGGGGAAAGGGCATTGTGATGTCACAATGGGGGAAAGGACATTGTGATGTCACAATGGGGGAAACGGCATTGTGATGTCCCAATGGGGAAACGGCATTGTGATGTCACAATGGGGGAAAGGGCATTGTGATGTCACAATGGGGAAAACTGCATTGTGATGTCACAATGGGGGAAAGGGCATTGTGATGTCACAATGGGGAAAACGGCATTGTAATGTCACAATGGGGGAAATGGAATTGTGATGTCACAATGGGAAAAACAGCATTGTGATGTCACAATGGGGGAAACGGCATTGTGATATCACAATGGGGAAAGGGCATTGTGATGTCACAATGGAGGAAATGGCATTGTGATGTCACAATAGGGAAAACGGCATTGCGATGTCACAATGGGGGAAAGGGCATTGTGATGTCACAATGTGGTAAACTGCATTGTGATGTCACAATGGGGGAAACGGCATTGTGATGTCACAATGGGGGAAATGGCATTGTGATGTCACAATGGGGGAAATGGCATTGTGATGTCACAATGGGGGAAATGGCATTGTGATGTCACAATGGGGGAAATGGCATTGTGATGTCACAATGGGGGAAATGGCATTGTGATGTCACAATGGGGGAAATGGCATTGTATGTCACAATGGGGGAAACGGCATTGTGATGTCACAATGGGGGAAATGGCATTGTGATGTCACAATGGGGGAAAGGGCATTCTGATGTTACAATGGGGTAAACTGCATTGTGATGTCACAATGGGGGAAAGGGCATTGTGATGTCACAATGCGGAAAACGGCATTGTGATGTCACAATGGGGGAAACTGCATTGTGATGTCACAATGGGGGAAACGGCATTGTGATATCACAATGGGGAAAGGGCATTGTGATGTCACAATGGAGGAAATGGCATTGTGATGTCACAATAGGGAAAACGGCATTGTGATGTCACAATGGGGGAAAGGGCATTGTGATGTCACAATGTGGTAAACTGCATTGTGATGTCACAATGGGGGAAACGGCATTGTGATGTCACAATGGGGGAAATGGAATTGTGATGTCACAATGGGGGAAATGGCATTGTGATGTCACAATGGGGGAAATGGCATTGTGATGTCACAATGGGGGAAATGGCATTGTGATGTCACAATGGGGGAAACGGCATTGTGATGTCACAATGGGGGAAACGGCATTGTGATGTCACAATGGGGGAAATGGCATTGTGATGTCACAATGGGGGAAAGGGCATTGTGATGTCACAATGGGGTAAACTGCATTGTGATGTCACAATGGGGGAAAGGGCATTGTGATGTCACAATGGGGTAAACTGCATTGTGATGTCACAATGGGGGAAATGGCATTGTGATGTCACAATGGGGGAAATGGCATTGTGATGTCACACTGGGGGAAATGGCATTGTGATGTCACAATGGGGAAAAGGGCATTGTGATGTCACAATGGGGAAAACGGCATTGTGATGTCACAATGGGGGAAAGGGCATTGTGATGTCACAATGGGGTAAACTGCATTCTGATGTCACAATGGGGGAAACGGCATTGTGATGTCACAATGGGGGAAATGGCATTGTGATGTCACAATGGGGAAAGGGCATTGTGATGTCACAGTAGGGAAAACGGCATTGTGATGTCACAATGGGGGAAATGGCATTGTGATGTCACAATGGGGGAAAGGGCATTGTGATGTCACAATGTGGAAAACGGCATTGTGATGTCACAATGGGGGAAAGGGCATTGCGATGTCACAATGGGGAAAACTGCATTGTGATGTCACAATGGGGGAAAGGGCATTGTGATGTCACAATGGGGAAAACGGCATTGTAATGTCACAATGGGGGAAATGGAATTGTGATGTCACAATGGGAAAAACAGCATTGTGATGTCACAATGGGGGAAACGGCATTGTGATATCACAATGGGGAAAGGGCATTGTGATGTCACAATGGAGGAAATGGCATTGTGGTGTCACAATAGGGAAAACGGCATTGCGATGTCACAATGGGGGAAAGGGCATTGTGATGTCACAATGTGGTAAACTGCATTGTGATGTCACAATGGGGGAAACGGCATTGTGATGTCACAATGGGGGACATGGCATTGTGATGTCACAATGGGGGAAATGGCATTGTGATGTCACAATGGGGGAAATGGCATTGTGATGTCACAATGGGGGAAATGGCATTGTGATGTCACAATGGGGGAAATGGCATTGTGATGTCACAATGGGGGAAACGGCATTGTGATGTCACAATGGGGGAAATGGCATTGTGATGTCACAATGGGGGAAAGGGCATTGTGATGTCACAATGGGGTAAACTGCATTGTGATGTCACAATGGGGGAAAGGGCATTGTGATGTCACAATGCGGAAAACGGCATTGAGATGTCACAATGGGGGAAACTGCATTGTGATGTCACAATGGGGAAAACTGCATTGTGATGTCACAATGGGGGAAAAGGCATTGTGATGTCACAATGTGGGAAATGGCATTGTGATGTCACAATAGGGAAAACAGCATTGTGATGTCACAATGGGGGAAAGGGCATTCTGATGTCACAATGTGGTTAACTGCATTGTGATGTCACAATGGGGGAAATGGCATTGTGATGTCACAATGGGGGAAATGGCATTGTGATGTCACAATGGGGAAAGGGCATTGTGATGTCACAATGGAGGAAATGGCATTGTGATGTCACAATAGGGAAACGGCATTGTGATGTCACAATGGGGGAAAGGGCATTGTGATGTCACAATGGGGTAAACTGCATTCTGATGTCACAATGGGGGAAACGGCATTGTGATGTCACAATGGGGGAAATGGCATTGTGATGTCACAATGGGGAAAGGGCATTGTGATGTCACAGTAGGGAAAACGGCATTGTGATGTCACAATGGGGGAAAGGGCATTGTGATGTCACAATGGGGTAAACTGCATTGTGATGTCACAATGGGGGAAACGGCATTGTGATGTCACAATGGGGGAAAGGGCATTGTGATGTCACAATGGGGTAAACTGCATTGTGATGTCACAATGGGGGAAAGGGCATTGTGATGTCACAATGGGGTAAACTGCATTGTGATGTCACAATGGCGGAAACGGCATTGTGATGTCACAATGGGGGAAATGGCATTGTGATGTCACAATGGGGGAAAGGGCATTGTGATGTCACAATAGGGAAAACGGCATTGTGATGTCACAATGGGGGAAATGGCATTGTGATGTCACACTGGGGGGAATGGCATTGTGATGTCACAATGGGGTAAACTGCATTGTGTTGTCACAATGGGGCAACGGCATTGTGATGTCACAATGGGGGAAATGGCATTGTGATGTCACAATGGGGGAAAGGGCATTGTGATGTCACAATGGGGGAAAGCACATTGTGATGTCACAATGGGGAAAACTGCATTGTGATGTCACAATGGGGGAAAGGGCATTGTGATGTCACAATGGGGGAAAGGGCATTGTGATGTCACAATGGGGGAAAGGGCATTGTGATGTCACAATGGGGGAAAGGACATTGTGATGTCACAATGGGGGAAACGGCATTGTGATGTCCCAATGGGGAAACGGCATTGTGATGTCACAATGGGGGAAAGGGCATTGTGATGTCACAATGGGGAAAACTGCATTGTGATGTCACAATGGGGGAAAGGGCATTGTGATGTCACAATGGGGAAAACGGCATTGTAATGTCACAATGGGGGAAATGGAATTGTGATGTCACAATGGGAAAAACAGCATTGTGATGTCACAATGGGGGAAACGGCATTGTGATATCACAATGGGGAAAGGGCATTGTGATGTCACAATGGAGGAAATGGCATTGTGATGTCACAATAGGGAAAACGGCATTGCGATGTCACAATGGGGGAAAGGGCATTGTGATGTCACAATGTGGTAAACTGCATTGTGATGTCACAATGGGGGAAACGGCATTGTGATGTCACAATGGGGGAAATGGCATTGTGATGTCACAATGGGGGAAATGGCATTGTGATGTCACAATGGGGGAAATGGCATTGTGATGTCACAATGGGGGAAATGGCATTGTGATGTCACAATGGGGGAAATGGCATTGTGATGTCACAATGGGGGAAATGGCATTGTATGTCACAATGGGGGAAACGGCATTGTGATGTCACAATGGGGGAAATGGCATTGTGATGTCACAATGGGGGAAAGGGCATTCTGATGTTACAATGGGGTAAACTGCATTGTGATGTCACAATGGGGGAAAGGGCATTGTGATGTCACAATGCGGAAAACGGCATTGTGATGTCACAATGGGGGAAACTGCATTGTGATGTCACAATGGGGGAAACGGCATTGTGATATCACAATGGGGAAAGGGCATTGTGATGTCACAATGGAGGAAATGGCATTGTGATGTCACAATAGGGAAAACGGCATTGTGATGTCACAATGGGGGAAAGGGCATTGTGATGTCACAATGTGGTAAACTGCATTGTGATGTCACAATGGGGGAAACGGCATTGTGATGTCACAATGGAGGAAATGGCATTGTGATGTCACAATAGGGAAACGGCATTGTGATGTCACAATGGGGGAAAGGGCATTGTGATGTCACAATGGGGTAAACTGCATTCTGATGTCACAATGGGGGAAACGGCATTGTGATGTCACAATGGGGGAAATGGCATTGTGATGTCACAATGGGGAAAGGGCATTGTGATGTCACAGTAGGGAAAACGGCATTGTGATGTCACAATGGGGGAAAGGGCATTGTGATGTCACAAAGGGGTAAACTGCATTGTGATGTCACAATGGGAGAAACGGCATTGTGATGTCACAATGGGGGAAAGGGCATTGTGATGTCACAATGGGGTAAACTGCATTGTGATGTCACAATGGGGGAAACGGCATTGTGATGTCACAATGGGGGAAATGGCATTGTGATGTCACAATGGGGGAAAGGGCATTGTGATGTCACAATAGGGAAAACGGCATTGTGATGTCACAATGGGGGAAATGGCATTGTGATGTCACACTGGGGGAAATGGCATTGTGATGTCACAATGGGGTAAACTGCATTGTGTTGTCACAATGGGGCAACGGCATTGTGATGTCACAATGGGGGAAATGGCATTGTGATGTCACAATGGGGGAAAGGGCATTGTGATGTCACAATGGGGGAAAGCACATTGTGATGTCACAATGGGGAAAACTGCATTGTGATGTCACAATGGGGGAGAGGGCATTGTGATGTCACAATGGGGGAAAGGGCATTGTGATGTCACAATGGGGGAAAGGACATTGTGATGTCACAATGGGGGAAACGGCATTGTGATGTCCCAATGGGGAAAACGGCATTGTGATGTCACAATGGGGGAAATGGCATTGTGATGTCACAATGGGGGAAATGGCATTGTGATGTCACACTGGGGGAAATGGCATTGTGATGTCACAATGGGGAAAAGGGCATTGTGATGTCACAATGGGAAAAAACGGCATTGTGATGTCACAATGGGGGAAAGGGCATTGTGATGTCACAATGGGGTAAACTGCATTGTGATGTCACAATGGGGGAAACGGCATTGTGATGTCACAATGGGGGAAAGGGCATTGTGATGTCACAATAGGGAAAACGGCATTGTGATGTCACAATGGGGGAAATGGCATTGTGATGTCACAATGGGGGAAAGGGCATTGTGATGTCACAATGGGGAAAATGGCATTGTGATGTCACAATGGGGGAAAGGGCATTGCGATGTCACAATGGGGAAAACTGCATTGTGATGTCAGAATGGGGGAAAGGGCATTGTGATGTCACAATGCAGAAAACGGCATTGTGATGTCACAATGGGGGAAATGGCATTGTGATGTCACAATGGGGGAAATGGCATTGTGATATCACAATGGGGGAAATGGCATTGTGATGTCACAATGGGGGAAATGGCATTGTGATGTCACAATGGGTGAAATGGCATTGTGATGTCACAATGGGGGAAAGAGCATTGTGATGTCACAATGGGGGAAAGAGCATTGTGATGTCACAATAGGGAAAACGGCATTGTAATGTCACAATGGGGGAAATGGCATTGTGATGTCACAATGGGGGAAAGGGCATTGTGATGTCACAATGTGGAAAACGGCATTGTGATGTCACAATGGGGGAAAGGGCATTGCGATGTCACAATGGGGAAAACTGCATTGTGATGTCACAATGGGGGAATGGGCATTGTGGTGTCACAATGGGGAAAACGGCATTGTAATGTCACAATGGGGGAAATGGAATTGTGATGTCACAATGGGAAAAACAGCATTGTGATGTCACAATGGGGGAAACGGCATTGTGATATCACAATGGGGAAAGGGCATTGTGATGTCACAATGGAGGAAATGGCATTGTGATGTCACAATAGGGAAAACGGCATTGTGATGTCACAATGGGGGAAAGGGCATTGTGATGTCACAATGTGGTAAACTGCATTGTGATGTCACAATGGGGGAAACGGCATTGTGATGTCACAATGGGGGAAATGGCATTGTGATGTCACAATGGGGGAAATGGCATTGTGATGTCACAATGGGGGAAATGGCATTGTGATGTCACAATGGGGGAAATGGCATTGTGATGTCACAATGGGGGAAACGGCATTGTGATGTCACAATGGGGGAAATGGCATTGTGATGTCACAATGGGGGAAATGGCATTGTGATGTCACAATGGGGTAAACTGCATTGTGATGTCACAATGGGGGAAATGGCATTGTGATGTCACAATGGGGGAAATGGCATTGTGATGTCACACTGGGGGAAATGGCATTGTGATGTCACAATGGGGAAAAGGGCATTGTGATGTCACAATGGGGAAAACGGCATTGTGATGTCACAATGGGGGAAAGGGCATTGTGATGTCACAATGGGGTAAACTGCATTCTGATGTCACAATGGGGGAAACGGCATTGTGATGTCACAATGGGGGAAATGGCATTGTGATGTCACAATGGGGAAAGGGCATTGTGATGTCACAGTAGGGAAAACGGCATTGTGATGTCACAATGGGGGAAATGGCATTGTGATGTCACAATGGGGGAAAGGGCATTGTGATGTCACAATGTGGAAAACGGCATTGTGATGTCACAATGGGGGAAAGGGCATTGCGATGTCACAATGGGGAAAACTGCATTGTGATGTCACAATGGGGGAAAGGGCATTGTGATGTCACAATGGGGAAAACGGCATTGTAATGTCACAATGGGGGAAATGGAATTGTGATGTCACAATGGGAAAAACAGCATTGTGATGTCACAATGGGGGAAACGGCATTGTGATATCACAATGGGGAAAGGGCATTGTGATGTCACAATGGAGGAAATGGCATTGTGGTGTCACAATAGGGAAAACGGCATTGCGATGTCACAATGGGGGAAAGGGCATTGTGATGTCACAATGTGGTAAACTGCATTGTGATGTCACAATGGGGGAAACGGCATTGTGATGTCACAATGGGGGAAATGGCATTGTGATGTCACAATGGGGGAAATGGCATTGTGATGTCACAATGGGGGAAATGGCATTGTGATGTCACAATGGGGGAAATGGCATTGTGATGTCACAATGGGGGAAATGGCATTGTGATGTCACAATGGGGGAAACGGCATTGTGATGTCACAATGGGGGAAATGGCATTGTGATGTCACAATGGGGGAAAGGGCATTGTGATGTCACAATGGGGTAAACTGCATTGTGATGTCACAATGGGGGAAAGGGCATTGTGATGTCACAATGCGGAAAACGGCATTGAGATGTCACAATGGGGGAAACTGCATTGTGATGTCACAATGGGGAAAACTGCATTGTGATGTCACAATGGGGGAAAAGGCATTGTGATGTCACAATGTGGGAAATGGCATTGTGATGTCACAATAGGGAAAACAGCATTGTGATGTCACAATGGGGGAAAGGGCATTCTGATGTCACAATGTGGTTAACTGCATTGTGATGTCACAATGGGGGAAATGGCATTGTGATGTCACAATGGGGGAAATGGCATTGTGATGTCACAATGGGGAAAGGGCATTGTGATGTCACAATGGAGGAAATGGCATTGTGATGTCACAATAGGGAAACGGCATTGTGATGTCACAATGGGGGAAAGGGCATTGTGATGTCACAATGGGGTAAACTGCATTCTGATGTCACAATGGGGGAAACGGCATTGTGATGTCACAATGGGGGAAATGGCATTGTGATGTCACAATGGGGAAAGGGCATTGTGATGTCACAGTAGGGAAAACGGCATTGTGATGTCACAATGGGGGAAAGGGCATTGTGATGTCACAATGGGGTAAACTGCATTGTGATGTCACAATGGGGGAAACGGCATTGTGATGTCACAATGGGGGAAAGGGCATTGTGATGTCACAATGGGGTAAACTGCATTGTGATGTCACAATGGGGGAAAGGGCATTGTGATGTCACAATGGGGTAAACTGCATTGTGATGTCACAATGGCGGAAACGGCATTGTGATGTCACAATGGGGGAAATGGCATTGTGATGTCACAATGGGGGAAAGGGCATTGTGATGTCACAATAGGGAAAACGGCATTGTGATGTCACAATGGGGGAAATGGCATTGTGATGTCACACTGGGGGGAATGGCATTGTGATGTCACAATGGGGTAAACTGCATTGTGTTGTCACAATGGGGCAACGGCATTGTGATGTCACAATGGGGGAAATGGCATTGTGATGTCACAATGGGGGAAAGGGCATTGTGATGTCACAATGGGGGAAAGCACATTGTGATGTCACAATGGGGAAAACTGCATTGTGATGTCACAATGGGGGAAAGGGCATTGTGATGTCACAATGGGGGAAAGGGCATTGTGATGTCACAATGGGGGAAAGGGCATTGTGATGTCACAATGGGGGAAAGGACATTGTGATGTCACAATGGGGGAAACGGCATTGTGATGTCCCAATGGGGAAACGGCATTGTGATGTCACAATGGGGGAAAGGGCATTGTGATGTCACAATGGGGAAAACTGCATTGTGATGTCACAATGGGGGAAAGGGCATTGTGATGTCACAATGGGGAAAACGGCATTGTAATGTCACAATGGGGGAAATGGAATTGTGATGTCACAATGGGAAAAACAGCATTGTGATGTCACAATGGGGGAAACGGCATTGTGATATCACAATGGGGAAAGGGCATTGTGATGTCACAATGGAGGAAATGGCATTGTGATGTCACAATAGGGAAAACGGCATTGCGATGTCACAATGGGGGAAAGGGCATTGTGATGTCACAATGTGGTAAACTGCATTGTGATGTCACAATGGGGGAAACGGCATTGTGATGTCACAATGGGGGAAATGGCATTGTGATGTCACAATGGGGGAAATGGCATTGTGATGTCACAATGGGGGAAATGGCATTGTGATGTCACAATGGGGGAAATGGCATTGTGATGTCACAATGGGGGAAATGGCATTGTGATGTCACAATGGGGGAAATGGCATTGTATGTCACAATGGGGGAAACGGCATTGTGATGTCACAATGGGGGAAATGGCATTGTGATGTCACAATGGGGGAAAGGGCATTCTGATGTTACAATGGGGTAAACTGCATTGTGATGTCACAATGGGGGAAAGGGCATTGTGATGTCACAATGCGGAAAACGGCATTGTGATGTCACAATGGGGGAAACTGCATTGTGATGTCACAATGGGGGAAACGGCATTGTGATATCACAATGGGGAAAGGGCATTGTGATGTCACAATGGAGGAAATGGCATTGTGATGTCACAATAGGGAAAACGGCATTGTGATGTCACAATGGGGGAAAGGGCATTGTGATGTCACAATGTGGTAAACTGCATTGTGATGTCACAATGGGGGAAACGGCATTGTGATGTCACAATGGGGGAAATGGAATTGTGATGTCACAATGGGGGAAATGGCATTGTGATGTCACAATGGGGGAAATGGCATTGTGATGTCACAATGGGGGAAATGGCATTGTGATGTCACAATGGGGGAAACGGCATTGTGATGTCACAATGGGGGAAACGGCATTGTGATGTCACAATGGGGGAAATGGCATTGTGATGTCACAATGGGGGAAAGGGCATTGTGATGTCACAATGGGGTAAACTGCATTGTGATGTCACAATGGGGGAAAGGGCATTGTGATGTCACAATGGGGTAAACTGCATTGTGATGTCACAATGGGGGAAATTGCATTGTGATGTCACAATGGGGGAAATGGCATTGTGATGTCACACTGGGGGAAATGGCATTGTGATGTCACAATGGGGAAAAGGGCATTGTGATGTCACAATGGGGAAAACGGCATTGTGATGTCACAATGGGGGAAAGGGCATTGTGATGTCACAATGGGGTAAACTGCATTCTGATGTCACAATGGGGGAAACGGCATTGTGATGTCACAATGGGGGAAATGGCATTGTGATGTCACAATGGGGAAAGGGCATTGTGATGTCACAGTAGGGAAAACGGCATTGTGATGTCACAATGGGGGAAATGGCATTGTGATGTCACAATGGGGGAAAGGGCATTGTGATGTCACAATGTGGAAAACGGCATTGTGATGTCACAATGGGGGAAAGGGCATTGCGATGTCACAATGGGGAAAACTGCATTGTGATGTCACAATGGGGGAAAGGGCATTGTGATGTCACAATGGGGAAAACGGCATTGTAATGTCACAATGGGGGAAATGGAATTGTGATGTCACAATGGGAAAAACAGCATTGTGATGTCACAATGGGGGAAACGGCATTGTGATATCACAATGGGGAAAGGGCATTGTGATGTCACAATGGAGGAAATGGCATTGTGGTGTCACAATAGGGAAAACGGCATTGCGATGTCACAATGGGGGAAAGGGCATTGTGATGTCACAATGTGGTAAACTGCATTGTGATGTCACAATGGGGGAAACGGCATTGTGATGTCACAATGGGGGACATGGCATTGTGATGTCACAATGGGGGAAATGGCATTGTGATGTCACAATGGGGGAAATGGCATTGTGATGTCACAATGGGGGAAATGGCATTGTGATGTCACAATGGGGGAAATGGCATTGTGATGTCACAATGGGGGAAACGGCATTGTGATGTCACAATGGGGGAAATGGCATTGTGATGTCACAATGGGGGAAAGGGCATTGTGATGTCACAATGGGGTAAACTGCATTGTGATGTCACAATGGGGGAAAGGGCATTGTGATGTCACAATGCGGAAAACGGCATTGAGATGTCACAATGGGGGAAACTGCATTGTGATGTCACAATGGGGAAAACTGCATTGTGATGTCACAATGGGGGAAAAGGCATTGTGATGTCACAATGTGGGAAATGGCATTGTGATGTCACAATAGGGAAAACAGCATTGTGATGTCACAATGGGGGAAAGGGCATTCTGATGTCACAATGTGGTTAACTGCATTGTGATGTCACAATGGGGGAAATGGCATTGTGATGTCACAATGGGGGAAATGGCATTGTGATGTCACAATGGGGAAAGGGCATTGTGATGTCACAATGGAGGAAATGGCATTGTGATGTCACAATAGGGAAACGGCATTGTGATGTCACAATGGGGGAAAGGGCATTGTGATGTCACAATGGGGTAAACTGCATTCTGATGTCACAATGGGGGAAACGGCATTGTGATGTCACAATGGGGGAAATGGCATTGTGATGTCACAATGGGGAAAGGGCATTGTGATGTCACAGTAGGGAAAACGGCATTGTGATGTCACAATGGGGGAAAGGGCATTGTGATGTCACAATGGGGTAAACTGCATTGTGATGTCACAATGGGGGAAACGGCATTGTGATGTCACAATGGGGGAAAGGGCATTGTGATGTCACAATGGGGTAAACTGCATTGTGATGTCACAATGGGGGAAAGGGCATTGTGATGTCACAATGGGGTAAACTGCATTGTGATGTCACAATGGCGGAAACGGCATTGTGATGTCACAATGGGGGAAATGGCATTGTGATGTCACAATGGGGGAAAGGGCATTGTGATGTCACAATAGGGAAAACGGCATTGTGATGTCACAATGGGGGAAATGGCATTGTGATGTCACACTGGGGGGAATGGCATTGTGATGTCACAATGGGGTAAACTGCATTGTGTTGTCACAATGGGGCAACGGCATTGTGATGTCACAATGGGGGAAATGGCATTGTGATGTCACAATGGGGGAAAGGGCATTGTGATGTCACAATGGGGGAAAGCACATTGTGATGTCACAATGGGGAAAACTGCATTGTGATGTCACAATGGGGGAAAGGGCATTGTGATGTCACAATGGGGGAAAGGGCATTGTGATGTCACAATGGGGGAAAGGGCATTGTGATGTCACAATGGGGGAAAGGACATTGTGATGTCACAATGGGGGAAACGGCATTGTGATGTCCCAATGGGGAAAACGGCATTGTAATGTCACAATGGGGGAAATGGAATTGTGATGTCACAATGGGAAAAACAGCATTGTGATGTCACAATGGGGGAAACGGCATTGTGATATCACAATGGGGAAAGGGCATTGTGATGTCACAATGGAGGAAATGGCATTGTGATGTCACAATAGGGAAAACGGCATTGCGATGTCACAATGGGGGAAAGGGCATTGTGATGTCACAATGTGGTAAACTGCATTGTGATGTCACAATGGGGGAAACGGCATTGTGATGTCACAATGGGGGAAATGGCATTGTGATGTCACAATGGGGGAAATGGCATTGTGATGTCACAATGGGGGAAATGGCATTGTGATGTCACAATGGGGGAAATGGCATTGTGATGTCACAATGGGGGAAATGGCATTGTGATGTCACAATGGGGGAAATGGCATTGTATGTCACAATGGGGGAAACGGCATTGTGATGTCACAATGGGGGAAATGGCATTGTGATGTCACAATGGGGGAAAGGGCATTCTGATGTTACAATGGGGTAAACTGCATTGTGATGTCACAATGGGGGAAAGGGCATTGTGATGTCACAATGCGGAAAACGGCATTGTGATGTCACAATGGGGGAAACTGCATTGTGATGTCACAATGGGGGAAACGGCATTGTGATATCACAATGGGGAAAGGGCATTGTGATGTCACAATGGAGGAAATGGCATTGTGATGTCACAATAGGGAAAACGGCATTGTGATGTCACAATGGGGGAAAGGGCATTGTGATGTCACAATGTGGTAAACTGCATTGTGATGTCACAATGGGGGAAACGGCATTGTGATGTCACAATGGAGGAAATGGCATTGTGATGTCACAATAGGGAAACGGCATTGTGATGTCACAATGGGGGAAAGGGCATTGTGATGTCACAATGGGGTAAACTGCATTCTGATGTCACAATGGGGGAAACGGCATTGTGATGTCACAATGGGGGAAATGGCATTGTGATGTCACAATGGGGAAAGGGCATTGTGATGTCACAGTAGGGAAAACGGCATTGTGATGTCACAATGGGGGAAAGGGCATTGTGATGTCACAAAGGGGTAAACTGCATTGTGATGTCACAATGGGGGAAACGGCATTGTGATGTCACAATGGGGGAAAGGGCATTGTGATGTCACAATGGGGTAAACTGCATTGTGATGTCACAATGGGGGAAACGGCAATGTGATGTCACAATGGGGGAAATGGCATTGTGATGTCACAATGGGGAAAGGGCATTGTGATGTCACAATAGGGAAAACGGCATTGTGATGTCACAATGGGGGAAATGGCATTGTGATGTCACACTGGGGGAAATGGCATTGTGATGTCACAATGGGGTAAACTGCATTGTGTTGTCACAATGGGGCAACGGCATTGTGATGTCACAATGGGGGAAATGGCATTGTGATGTCACAATGGGGGAAAGGGCATTGTGATGTCACAATGGTGGAAAGCACATTGTGATGTCACAATGGGGAAAACTGCATTGTGATGTCACAATGGGGGAGAGGGCATTGTGATGTCACAATGGGGGAAAGGGCATTGTGATGTCACAATGGGGGAAAGGACATTGTGATGTCACAATGGGGGAAACGGCATTGTGATGTCCCAATGGGGAAAACGGCATTGTGATGTCACAATGGGGGAAATGGCATTGTGATGTCACAATGGGGGAAATGGCATTGTGATGTCACACTGGGGGAAATGGCATTGTGATGTCACAATGGGGAAAAGGGCATTGTGATGTCACAATGGGAAAAAACGGCATTGTGATGTCACAATGGGGGAAAGGGCATTGTGATGTCACAATGGGGTAAACTGCATTGTGATGTCACAATGGGGGAAACGGCATTGTGATGTCACAATGGGGGAAAGGGCATTGTGATGTCACAATAGGGAAAACGGCATTGTGATGTCACAATGGGGGAAATGGCATTGTGATGTCACAAATGGGGGAAAGGGCATTGTGATGTCACAATGGGGAAAATGGCATTGTGATGTCACAATGGGGGAAAGGGCATTGCGATGTCACAATGGGGAAAACTGCATTGTGATGTCAGAATGGGGGAAAGGGCATTGTGATGTCACAATGCAGAAAACGGCATTGTGATGTCACAATGGGGGAAATGGCATTGTGATGTCACAATGGGGGAAATGGCATTGTGATATCACAATGGGGGAAATGGCATTGTGATGTCACAATGGGGGAAATGGCATTGTGATGTCACAATGGGTGAAATGGCATTGTGATGTCACAATGGGGGAAAGAGCATTGTGATGTCACAATGGGGGAAAGAGCATTGTGATGTCACAATAGGGAAAACGGCATTGTAATGTCACAATGGGGGAAATGGCATTGTGATGTCACAATGGGGAAAGGGCATTGTGATGTCACAATGTGGAAAACGGCATTGTGATGTCACAATGGGGGAAAGGGCATTGCGATGTCACAATGGGGAAAACTGCATTGTGATGTCACAATGGGGGAATGGGCATTGTGGTGTCACAATGGGGAAAACGGCATTGTAATGTCACAATGGGGGAAATGGAATTGTGATGTCACAATGGGAAAAACAGCATTGT